>NC_140178.1:30528420-30538420 GCF_963971535.1 Notolepis coatsorum
TGTAGGCTAGGTCTCTCCAGGGTGCAACTGGTCATTCTGTCACTAACCTCTATCCCCACTCTGTTGTCGGCCCCCATGAATAATCTGGTAACATTATTCCACATCATAGACCATAAAATAACATTGGCTGTTTTCAGCTGTGACCAGCAACTCTAGCCACAGAAATGTCCTCATCTTCTAACAGCCACAGTTTTTGCCCTAACTTTGGCAAGGAGGTCAAGTGTGTGTGTGTGTGTGCGTGTGTGTGTGTGTGTGTGTGCGTGTGTGTGTGTGTGTGTGTGTGTGTGTGTGTGTGTGTGTGTGTGTGTGTGTGTGTGTGTGTGTGTGCGTGCGTGCGTGCCTGTGTGCGTGTGTGCGTGCGTGCGTGTGTGTGAAGGCATTTGTGTGTTCATGCCAGTTGGCCCAAAAAGGGGGCGTGGCAATGGGAGTGGTCTATCACAAAAAGGTGCATAACTTCCAAATGGATTCACAGAATTGTACATAAAGATTTAGTGGAGAGGTTGGTCATGAGCCAAAGGACAGCTGAATAACTGTTCATGCCAATTGGCAAAAAAAAGGAGTTGTGGCAGTGGGAGTGGCCTATAACAAATAGACGCATAACTTCTACATGGATTTACGTAAAGTGGCCAGATTTTATGGAAAGCTTGATCATGTGGCAAGGACACACACACACACACACACACACACACACACACACAATCAATGCGGGCATGACCACCCGCATTTCACTGTATGCCCTGGTATGTATGTGACAAATAAACCTATTGATTCTTGATTCTTGATTCTAAGACCAACATAGTGTCATCCTGAGTCAATGGGCTAAGATCAACATAGCGTGATCCTGAGTCAATGGGCTAAGATGTTCCTTAGGTGCTATGGAGATACTGGACCAGGTCTGGATGCTATTGAGACTTTCAAACAAACCACGAATTGTATGGATTCATTTATTTTTGGTCTCATTCATCTTTTTGAGGGCGGGGCGGGGGACACACAGAGATGAACAGAGTAGAGGAAGATTGCCAGTAGAAGAATGGAGAGGATAGACGACAAGCCCGAGCTGAGCAGCCCCCCCCCCCCCCCCCCCCCCGAGCGAGGGACGAGAGTGACTGATGAATGGGAGTAAACAGTTGTCTCTGTTAACTGTCACCGCGGCGCACAGGGAAGCGGCTGAGACACGCGGCAGAGGAGGACAGGAGCTGACACTGAGACAGAGGAGGGACGGGCGGAGAAGGACGGGACGGAGGGAAGGGAGAAGTAGACTATAGAGAGGGGGGAATTGAACAAATGGTTAATTGGAAAAGAGGGGAGGTAAAAAGCCTAAGCTGCAACAGCCACCGTGAAACTGAGACCATGTCCCACTCCCAGTCTTGAACACTGAACTCTCCACACACAAGCACACATGAGCACACACACAACACACACACACTGTATATGCCCACACACTAGCAGTCACTTTAACATGAACACACACACACACACACACACACATGATGCACACGCTCACACTTATGGTCACTTTACACAATGAAAAGTCACTTAAAAAAAAAACAAGAACGGGAGTGGTTCTTGTATAGAAAACAGATGGATAGCAAGCTAGCATAAGGACACATAGTATAACTGTAGATTGTATAGTATAGCATTGTATAGTTATTAAAGATATAACGTGTTGTATAATGTTGTTTGCTGGAGCCACTTCATCCACAACAGCACACCCCGGTCAGAGAGCGGACACAGACACCAAAGAACAGTCCTTTGTAGTTTAATGTTGGTATCAAAGGATCAAAGGATGATAGGGTTTCTTCAGTACAGGTGATTTCCATCCAGTTCATAAGGCTGAATGAAACAATGAGCATCCACACAAGGATGAGAATGGTATCGGGTGAATCTAGCCAATTATTGAGTGAGTGGTTTTCATCCAGTTTGTAAGGCTGGATGAACAGTGAGGAATTGAGTGAGTGATTTCCATCCAGGTTGTAAGGCTGGATGAACAGTGAGGAATTGAGTGAGTGATTTCCATCCAGGTTGTAAGGCTGGATGAAGTAGTGAGATATTGAGTGAGTGAGCGAGTGGTATTTTCTTCACAAACGCACTCATGTGACAGCAGACAGCAGTGGAAACACATGGGCGGCAAGATGGCCGCTGCATTTAATGACCAGACTAAGGACCCATGGGCTGTCCAGAGAGATGCCCGACTAGAAATAGTAATACCCCTGGGCTGTCCAAAGAAGTGCCATGGAAATAATAATACACAGCATAACAAATAGCATACAAATAATGGGGAATTTACAACAATAGTAGTGTACATAAGACCCAGTGCCTCATCCGTGTGCTGCACTATCGCAGGACCTTAGCATGTCTTACCATGCTTTTGTAAAACTCATGTACATATATACCTGATATGTCCTTACTCTTATTACTTGTATCATTGCACAAATGTCGCTGTTACGGACGGTGTCCTTATGTATGTATATAGAGGGAGTAATGTATCTTATGTTGTATATATAGGCATGTTTTGTTTGTTGTTGTCTTGTCTCCCTCTTGTGTCTACATATCCCACTCTCAGGTTCCCAGTTGCAGCAGCAGCTGGTCAATCAGCAACTCACCCCGGTGCAGCGGCAGCTGAGACTCGTTCTGCAATCAACATCCACTCTCCCTTCATATACCCTTTTTGTTTCAGTGTTAGTTAGCTCCCTGGTTCGTTTGGTGGTGTGGTAATTATACTTGGTCTGTGGTTGTGGTAATTATACTTGGTCTGTGTCTGTGTGGGAGCTCATCTTTGTGTATCTTCAGTATAGAGCTGGTGAAGGCTCTGGCACTTTGTGCTGTCAGTTAGTTTAGGACTTTAGTATAGTTTTGTGCTGTTTGTGTGTTGTATAGAGCTGTGGCCTGTTTGGCAGTAGTTTGTTATTTGTACATTTCTGTTTTGTTCCTAACTTGTGTATTTCCTCGTCACCCAGCCTATGGTGATTGTTTTTCTTGTTATTAATCTTTTGTTTCGCACACAGGGACATTGAGGGCAGGAAGATACCCTGGGTCTACATCTGCATCACGTAGGAGAACGTTAGGTTATGGCTATAACCAAGTTCTGTTAGTTAGGGGTGACGCTTGGCATCACTACTGCACTCCCTCGCGTACGTGCACGCGTACTGAATAAAATTCCACAAATATACCTTTAATACCAGTATTAGTCTGACCACACCCCTCATCAGCTTACCTTCATAAGCAGGTGTGTGGTCACCTGCTCTCCTCCTACCCAAGCTTTCACCACAAGGTGAGGTCAAGGGCTGCAGCGGCCGTCTGATGCCAAGCGTCACCCCTAACTAACAGAACTTGGTTATAGCCATAACCTAACGTTCTGTTCCGTTAGGGGCTCTGCTTGGCATCACTACTGCACAAAGGGAGGCCAAGCGGAGCCGCTGGCTGACAAATACACCCGCTGACAGCCCCCCACAACCATCAGAACAGGGAGGGCCGAGCCCCCCCGACCCCCCCTAATGGAGGGCATCCCCCCTATTAGGGGCTTCACGGGAGGGCGACGGACCCGACCGTGCGAAGAGGCACTCAAGCAACCCAACGCACAGGGTGAGCAGACCGTGGCTTGACCCCACGACTACACCCACGCACAACCCGCATGCCACTCGGGAACGAACGTAGGAAACAACCTCGTCACTGCCCCCAGAATCACGGGATCAAGGGCAAACCCAACCCCGTGGCAAGGCCGTAGCAGCGGAGCGCGAAGGAAGACCCAGACCCACCAAAAGGACTGGACTCCCTGGAATGGGGGCCCGGAGAAGTCCATGATGCCAGCATCAAGACCCCACCAGGTGGGCACCTAGTGACCCCGCCCCCCACATCGCCAGCGTATTCGGACAAAGGCCCCTCAGCCGAGCGGGCCCTGTCCTCCCCAACAGCACACCGCCTGGAACACAGGCCCTGCAACAGGCAGACAGCATGGTCATAACACACAAGAGTTACCAAAGGAAGCAGGCAGTGCACCGGGGAAAAATACCAGGCAACAGGCTGTCAACCCAAGCCTGGAAACTGCGGACGAGGCAGGCGCCAGAAAGGACAGCTGAAAACAGCCGCCCCGGCGGAAGGGGCGTAAGCTGGCGTTGTCGCATAACCAAGCCTTTAAACAGCATGTCAGAAGTGGGATCCTTAGACCACTCGACCCCTGACAGCTGCCCACAGAAAAAGCCCATACGATCGGCAGACGTCATGAACGTGCAGGGGAACCCTCAACCGGAGAACCGGGAGTTGACACTGCAGCAACACACCAGAGAACCAACCACCCAGGCATCACCCCATGCAATGGTTGGTCCCATAACCCCTCAGGAAAGAAACCCCAAAACACATCTGCGGCACCGCCGCAGCCCGCGTTCCGGTTCCCAACAGGGCTATCCCGGGCCTACGGGTCAACGAGCATCACCCCGGACCGGGCCCGGTGATACGGGGAGCACAGGGTGCCCTGAGGAGGTTAAAACCACCCCAACAGGCCCCTCAGCGCCAAGCGCAAGAGAAGAGCGTAAAAATGGAAGACCAGCCCCAGCACCCCGCACTCGGTATTCCCAGGAGGTCACCCAACCAAGTACCAACCAAGACCAACCCGCACAGCGGCCGAGACCCGACGAGATCGGACGCGTACAGGTCGGCACGGCCGTAAGCCATTACGACAGTGCAGAATACAACGCACCTAACAAGGGTCCCATAACGCTCAACCCTGTGACACCCGGACCGACCTAGCATTTTTCCCCCTGAAAAAAACCCCAAGTCCCTCAGGGTACCAGAACAGCAGATCTGCATCCCCAGCGGACAACGGGTGCAACCGATCTGGACCAGCGCGACCAGAACCAGTCCCGTGCCCTAATCACGCCGACCTGCCAACCCCAGGAGAAGGGGCAGATATGCGTGTTGATCCCAACATAAAAAAGAAGGCGCCACCCAGACGTGTCGGTATGAACCGCGCCCGGTGGCCCACCCCTAGGGCGTGAGACCCTTCCCCATATGTCCAGACCCATTCCGTCATCATCCCCTGACATGAACGGGAACCCATCGACAACACACAGGGTGTCGGAAAGAGGAAAAACCCCCATCCCAATTGCTCCATAAAAACGCTGTTTCACCCAAGCAATCAAGGCGCGCTAGTCAGCCAATGGCCCAAAAAGCACATCCTGAGCCAGCACTATGTGTGCGTTTGGACATACCCACATCAACAATAGGCCGTTTAGACCACCATATTGAATCCCCAAGACGCCCAGGGAAACGACAAGAGGGGCGAGATGCAATCAACTCCATGAATGAATGAATGAAAAAATGTACCCAACAGACTGCAGAAAAGGGTACAACCCAGTACGGCAATACACACAATAGGTTAAGGGGAGGCAGACCTGAGAAAGACGTTAGTCTTGTTTCCATCAGGGACCCTCATTTCCAATCCATCAAAACACATTCAACTCTTTATAAAAATAAAGAAAAGGCATCACCCGTATGACCCAACTGCACAGCTGGGAGTAAAAACCCTGTTTTTCACATGATTTCAATCCAGTCACTCCTTTTAATCAGAGTGTAAGACCAGACCCTCCCAGAAACACCTTCCCACATGAGACTATGGTCAAGAAAAAAGATATGTAAACTGTGAGACACGTGACCAATAGACTCAAGTTTGACACATAAACCGGGCGCAGCAGGCCTGTGAGCCCTGCGCCCAACCTCGACATCTTTAAGACACCAGCTCATGGAAGGCGTCGCCATAGCAACAACGCTACAACGGGCGGGGAAAACCTACCGGATCCTGTCATGTAACAGGAGTCGGTAGAATACCCCTTCCCCCCCCCCCCCCCCCTGTCAAGCACTGGCTTGGCCCTGACTGGCTCAGCAGAAAAGATCAAAAATCCCCTAAACCAATCAAGTGGGGAAGGAGGGGTTTATCCGACACCCCCTCCCGAAAACACACCCTTTATCCCTACACACAGAAAAACAACCGTAGCCATCTTGAAAAACCTCTGGTAGAAAGCAAAGCATAGCGAAGCTAATACAATGCCCGCTACCCACAAAAAGTGTAAAAGGTTTTACAACAAAACACAAGTCGCCTGTGCGTGAATCCTATACCCGTTGCCTATGTCATACATAGGAAAAAACGCTGAACGAGAGTAAACGGCTAGGCCGTGAAAATGTGTGCGTACGAGTATTACTGCAACTAACAACACAGCATTGTGAAAACACATATACTTAGTTAAAGCAATGGAATAACACCAGTTCTGCATGTGGAGCATAACACCAGTTCTGCATGTGGAGCATCAAGCTAAATAGAACCTATTACCGAGTGTACGTTGCAGACCTTGCTTAACCTCGTAATCACAACACAACTCACCCCACAACGTAAAAAAGGGCAGATTCATATATACACAACCCCACCATATGATTTGTTTGAAGAAACACACAGTTTGTTCGGCCAAAACACAGTCCCCCTCCATCGGGGAACTTTTTTTATTTACTAATTAAATAATGTCAAGGCACAAAATCACAGAGGGGCCGGGGAGGGTGTAGGAGAGGGGACACGGAGGGGAAAAAGTCACTCCTAACGGCGTCTGCCACCTCGCGCCGCTCGAGTCTTGCCACCCCGGGGAGCCCCGGAGGGACGGTAGGTTACAGTCTGCTGGACACGACGTTCCCTACCGTCTCCTCCGGTCTGGGATGGGCCGGCAGTGGCAGAAGCGCCGTTTCGTCCCCTGGCCCTCTTGGCAGGGCCAGCAGCGGCGGCGGAGGCAGTGGTAGCGGCGACGGAGACAGCCTTCTGCCTCCACCGGCAAGGACGGGAGGCGGAAAATGGGGTTGGAGGATGGATCTCTCCTCTGCCATCTCTCTGCACGTTGAGGTCATCAACCGCAGGGCCTTCCCGAACAGGCCAGCATCGGAGAGGGCGGCCGTCAGAAGAGGAGCTCTCTTCCTCTCTGGCACACGGGCCTGCTCCAGCCAAAGGTGACGCTGGCCCAGGGTGGCCAGGGCGCGCACTTTCCCCATGGCTATGGCCAGCACCTGGGAAAGATGCAGGACAGCTCCCGCAGCCTGGGTGATCTGATCGCATTTCACCTCGGTCAGATCCGTGCCGCCCGTCATTATCCCCGATACAAATCTAGCCAGGTGGGCGATGTTAGACGCCGCAGCCAGCAATTGTGTACCAGCGATAAATGACTGGTCACCCCAATAAGCCAATCGCCTAGCCGATTTCCCCTGGAGGACCGGCTTGCATAGTGGTTCCCACACCATATCCGGACAGAGGAGCGCGGCCATCGGACTGTCAAGCCGAGGCACGCCCTCCCCCATACCTTTGACCAACCCTGCTACCCGCGTAACTGGTACGTAGGTAGGAGTTAGTCCCATGATGTTGGCCACCGCCTGACCCCGACGAACATAGGCCCCCATCGATGGGAAAAATGGGTAGACAACGTCCACCCCTCTCACTGGGGGACGCTGCCAGGGATGGCCTATGAGGTCATCAGGGACAGGTGCAGGCAATGGCAGCGGCAGCGGCACACCGTTTGCGGTGGCGGCTACCGCCATGAGCTCGGGAAACAAGGCCCGCAGTTCCCCCTGCGAACCTTCCTCCACCGACCCCGCATCCCTCACATACAGCAGGCTGCGACTGGTCAAGGAGCCACAATCCGATGTGGCCGACAGTAGGGCATCCTGCCGCTGAGGCCAAGGTGGTTCCTCGACATCCTCGAACAGGGCGCCCCATGGAGCCGTTTCCCCCCCCTCCGGGGTCTCCTGAGGAGGGATACTCCCCTCCACGGGGCCCTCAAACAAAAATCCGTCCGCCTCGTCCATGAAGTCCTCAGTCTCCATCGGAAATCCCGAGCCGGACGCATCTTCGCTGGTCTCCAGCAGCTCCCCAAACCCAGGCCGTTCGCGTCTGCACGCCACCATCTTGCGACGCGAGCGAGCAGACGCGAAAAGTTTGCGTCGCAAATCCTCCGGCTCCAAAACAACCCCCCGTTCACCAACGGGCGATTCCCCAGAACCAGAGGAACCAGAGTCGAGATCAGGCCATCGCCGGAGCGACGGCACCGAACCCTCGGCTCTTCGGTGAGGAAAACTATCCACCGGCAGTCTCCCGGGCTGGGTCGGCAACCACGAGAGTGGCAACAGCCCAGCACCGAAGCGCACAACGGAGGCGGGAATGGAGAACCGGTGGTGAAGAGTAGGTCTAGCGGGTCTACTCTCCGCGGAATACATTATGACCCAAACCTTTTCGTGTACAACAGATGTGAGAGAAGAAAAGATTAAGCACAATGTAAACCAGTCACAACTCTTTTCAACTAACAACACGTCAAGTGGGGTACTACCGAGGCACTTCCTTGTGGTGAAAGCGAGAAGGAGGAGAGCAGGTGACCACACACCTGCTTATGAAGGTAAGCTGATGAGGGGTGTGGTCAGACTAATACTGGTATTAAAGGTATATTTGTGGAATTTTATTCAGTACGCGTGCACGTACGCGAGGGAGTGCAGTAGTGATGCCAAGCAGAGCCCCTAACGGAACAGAACTACTGTTAAAGACACCAGCTTTAGAGTGAGCACCACCACCTGTACTTTGGGGCGTCCGCGCCTGTAAAGGGGGGGGTGGGTTTTTGTTTCCTTTTAATATTTGATTTGGTGCTCACTGGTAGGTCCTCTTTGCTCTCTGTGTTGCTGATCCTCATTTGTGAAATAAATATTGTTATTTTACAGTCTGTCTCTGGTGTTTTGTGTCACTGCACTCTCACCTACCCTGTCTGTGGCCTTGTGTTGCGTCTCCCCACGGGGGTACGTAACAGTCGCATTCTCATCCTATTGGATTCTTATTATTGTATTATGCACAATCGTTGCGGGCAAGACCCCCCGCATTTCACTGTATACTTGTATGCTGTGACAAATAAAACTCTTGACTTGACTTGAAGAACAGGCACAGGGGGGGGGGGGGGTGACACAGCATGCGACCACGCGGCTGCACGCAAAAACACATGTAGGCACTTACTTTTCACACATGCATAATATATATACACAACAGAGTGTGTGCCTCTGAAACATGGCCCCCCCACAACAATCACTCCCCTCATTTTACTTGTCCACAGGTGAATAAAAACAAAGTAAACCTCCTACCAGAGAGCCGGAGAGGAGCCCCAGGGGGGGAGCAGGCGAAGAGGGCGAGGAGGCCTCCCTGTGATGGAGGTGTGTCCGGCTCCTAAGAGCACAGTGTGCCGGCTGTTAAGAGTCCAATCCAATTAATCGCTCGGGTTTTTATGTGTTTGCCCTCTCTTTCCAAAAGTCTTCCCGTTCATTCATCATCCCGTCGTTATCATCTGTTACCATGACTACGTCTCATAGGACTCATAGAGCGCCCTACACCTCTCTTTCACTCCTTCCATTGCCTTTCATTTCCTCACGTGACTCCGTCTCGCCCTCCCTCCCACAGCCTCACCCTCTCTCCCTCCACTTCGCCTCTTTGCCCCCTGTTAATCACTTATTTTCTTTCTTTATTTCTTTCTTTCTTTCCTCCTCCTTCCTCCTCCCGTCCTTCCCTCCTCATTGACTTGTATTCGTTGTCCCAGCGTCCTCCACATTGCATTTCAAATGTCAATTAGGCCTCGTACCGTCAAGTCTCATCTCAGTGCATGAGGTATGACCCAGGGAAGGAAGGCTAATCCAATCATTTCGCTACGCATCTTCTGTAGTAGATTTTCGTGGCATGCCATAAGGTTTGCGTGTGTACGTGTGTCTGTATGTGTGTTTGTGCGTACATGTATCTCAGTGGTGTGTGTGTGTGTGTGTGTGTGTGTGTGTGTGCGTGTGTGTGTGTGTGTGTGTGTGTGTGTGTGTGTGTGTGTGTGTGTGTGTGTGTGTGTGTGTGTGTGTGTGTGTGCACCTCAGTAGCATGTGTTCAGATGTGTGCACGTGATGCGTATTGTGTAATCAAAATCCTATTGCCAATGTTTCTCAACTTTGCGCTTGTGGTCCTGGCCCC
>NC_140178.1:30540920-30610920 GCF_963971535.1 Notolepis coatsorum
GAGTGGGGTGCAGTGTAGGATAAACAGAGTGGGGTGCAGTGTAGGATAAACAGAGTGGGGTGCAGTGTAGGATAAACAGAGTGGGGTGCAGTGTATGATAAACAGAGTGGGGTGCAGTGTATGATAAACAGAGTGGGGTGCAGTGTAGGATAAACAGAGTGGGGTGCAGTGTATGATAAACAGAGTGAGGTGCAGTGTAGGATAAACAGAGTGAGGTGCAGTGTAGGATAAACAGAGTGGGGTGCAGTGTAGGATAAACAGAGTGGGGTGCAGTGTATGATAAACAGAGTGGGGTGCAGTGTATGATAAACAGAGTGGGGTGCAGTGTAGGATAAACAGAGTGGGGTGCAGTGTATGATAAACAGAGTGGGGTGCAGTGTATGATAAACAGAGTGGGGTGCAGTGTAGGATAAACAGAGTGGGGTGCAGTGTAGGATAAACAGAGTGGGGTGCAGTGTAGGATAAACAGAGTGGGGTGCAGGATAAACAGAGTGGGGTATAGTGTAGGATAAACAGAGTGGGGTGCAGTGTAGGATAAACAGAGTGGGGTGCAGTGTAGGATAAACAGAGTGGGGTGCAGTGTATGATAAACAGAGTGGGGTGCAGTGTAGGATAAACAGAGTGGGGTGCAGTGTATGATAAACAGAGTGGGGTGCAGTGTATGATAAACAGAGTGGGGTGCAGTGTATGATAAACAGAGTGGGGTGCAGTGTAGGATAAACAGAGTGGGGTGCAGTGTATGATAAACAGAGTGGGGTGCAGTGTAGGATAAACAGAGTGGGGTGCAGGATAAACAGAGTGGGGTGCAGTGTAGGATAAACAGAGTGGGGTGCAGTGTATGATAAACAGAGTGGGGTGCAGTGTATGATAAACAGAGTGGGGTGCAGTGTAGGATAAACAGAGTGAGGTGCAGTGTAGGATAAACAGAGTGGGGTGCAGTGTAGGATAAACAGAGTGGGGTGCAGTGTAGGATCAACAGAGTGGGGTGCAGTGTAGGATAAACAGAGTGGGGTGCAGTGTAGGAGGATAAACAGAGTGGGGTGCAGTGTAGGATCAACAGAGTGGGGTACTGTGTAGGATAAACAGAGTGGGGTGCAGTGTAGGAGGATAAACAGAGTGGGGTGCAGTGTAGGCTCAACAGAGTGGGGTACTGTGTAGGATCAACAGAGTGGGGTGCAGTGTAGGATCAACAGAGTGGGGTGCAGGATAAACAGAGTGGGGTGCAGTGTAGGATAAACAGAGTGGGGTATAGTGTAGGATAAACAGAGTGGGGTATAGTGTAGGATCAACAGAGTGGGGTGCAGTGTAGGATAAACAGAGTGGGGTATAGTGTAGGATAAACAGAGTGGGGTATAGTGTAGGATCAACAGAGTGGGGTGCAGTGTAGGATCAACAGAGTGGGGTGCAGGATAAACAGAGTGGGGTGCAGTGTAGGATAAACAGAGTGGGGTATAGTGTAGGATAAACAGAGTGGGGTGCAGTGTAGGAGGATAAACAGAGTGGGGTGCAGTGTATGATAAACAGAGTGGGGTATAGTGTAGGATAAACAGAGTGGGGTGCAGTGTAGGATAAACAGAGTGGGGTATAGTGTAGGATAAACAGAGTGGGGTGCAGTGTAGGAGGATAAACAGAGTGGGGTGCAGTGTATGATAAACAGAGTGGGGTATAGTGTAGGATCAACAGAGTGGGGTGCAGTGTATGATAAACAGAGTGGGGTGCAGTGTAGGATAAACAGAGTGGGGTGCAGTGTAGGATAAACAGAGTGGGGTGCAGTGTAGGATAAACAGAGTAGGGTGCAGTGTAGGATCAACAGAGTGGGGTGCAGTGTATGATAAACAGAGTGGGGTGCAGTGTAGGAGGATAAACAGAGTGGGGTGCAGTGTAGGATAAACAGAGTGGGGTGCAGTGTAGGATAAACAGAGTGGGGTGCAGTGTAGGATCAACAGAGTGGGGTGCAGTGTAGGATAAACAGAGTGGGGTGCAGTGTAGGATAAACAGAGTGGGGTGCAGTGTAGGATCAACAGAGTGGGGTGCAGGATAAACAGAGTGGGGTGCAGGATAAACAGAGTGGGGTGCAGGATAAACAGAGTGGGGTGCAGTGTAGGATAAACAGAGTGGGGTGCAGGATAAACAGAGTGGGGTGCAGTGTAGGATAAACAGAGTGGGGTGCAGGATAAACAGAGTGGGGTGCAGGATAAACAGAGTGGGGTGCAGGATAAACAGAGTGGGGTGCAGTGTAGGATAAACAGAGTGGGGTGCAGTGTAGGATAAACAGAGTGGGGTGCAGTGTAGGATAAACAGAGTGGGGTGCAGTGTAGGATAAACAGAGTGGGGTGCAGTGTAGGATAAACAGAGTGGGGTGCAGGAGGATAAACAGAGTGGAGTGTAGGATAAACAGAGTGGGGTGCAGGAGGATAAACAGAGTGGGGTGCAGGATAAACAGAGTGGGGTGCAGGAGGATAAACAGAGTGGGGTGCAGTGTAGGAGGATAAACAGAGTGGGGTGCAGTGTAGGCTCAACAGAGTGGGGTACTGTGTAGGATCAACAGAGTGGGGTGCAGTGTAGGATCAACAGAGTGGGGTGCAGGATAAACAGAGTGGGGTGCAGTGTAGGATAAACAGAGTGGGGTATAGTGTAGGATAAACAGAGTGGGGTATAGTGTAGGATCAACAGAGTGGGGTGCAGTGTAGGATAAACAGAGTGGGGTATAGTGTAGGATAAACAGAGTGGGGTATAGTGTAGGATCAACAGAGTGGGGTGCAGTGTAGGATCAACAGAGTGGGGTGCAGGATAAACAGAGTGGGGTGCAGTGTAGGATAAACAGAGTGGGGTATAGTGTAGGATAAACAGAGTGGGGTGCAGTGTAGGAGGATAAACAGAGTGGGGTGCAGTGTATGATAAACAGAGTGGGGTATAGTGTAGGATAAACAGAGTGGGGTGCAGTGTAGGATAAACAGAGTGGGGTATAGTGTAGGATAAACAGAGTGGGGTGCAGTGTAGGAGGATAAACAGAGTGGGGTGCAGTGTATGATAAACAGAGTGGGGTATAGTGTAGGATCAACAGAGTGGGGTGCAGTGTATGATAAACAGAGTGGGGTGCAGTGTAGGATAAACAGAGTGGGGTGCAGTGTAGGATAAACAGAGTGGGGTGCAGTGTAGGATAAACAGAGTAGGGTGCAGTGTAGGATCAACAGAGTGGGGTGCAGTGTATGATAAACAGAGTGGGGTGCAGTGTAGGAGGATAAACAGAGTGGGGTGCAGTGTAGGATAAACAGAGTGGGGTGCAGTGTAGGATAAACAGAGTGGGGTGCAGTGTAGGATCAACAGAGTGGGGTGCAGTGTAGGATAAACAGAGTGGGGTGCAGTGTAGGATAAACAGAGTGGGGTGCAGTGTAGGATCAACAGAGTGGGGTGCAGGATAAACAGAGTGGGGTGCAGGATAAACAGAGTGGGGTGCAGGATAAACAGAGTGGGGTGCAGTGTAGGATAAACAGAGTGGGGTGCAGGATAAACAGAGTGGGGTGCAGTGTAGGATAAACAGAGTGGGGTGCAGGATAAACAGAGTGGGGTGCAGGATAAACAGAGTGGGGTGCAGGATAAACAGAGTGGGGTGCAGTGTAGGATAAACAGAGTGGGGTGCAGTGTAGGATAAACAGAGTGGGGTGCAGTGTAGGATAAACAGAGTGGGGTGCAGTGTAGGATAAACAGAGTGGGGTGCAGTGTAGGATAAACAGAGTGGGGTGCAGGAGGATAAACAGAGTGGAGTGTAGGATAAACAGAGTGGGGTGCAGGAGGATAAACAGAGTGGGGTGCAGGATAAACAGAGTGGGGTGCAGGAGGATAAACAGAGTAGGGTGCAGGAGGATAAACAGAGTGGGGTGCAGGAGGATAAACAGAGTAGGGTGCAGGAGGATAAACAGAGTGGGGTGCAGGATAAACAGAGTAGGGTACTGTGTAGGAAGACATGGGGGCAGGGGGGGGGCGAGGGTAAAAAAACAACATAGGTCAAGAAACGGAGGAAGATCTGTTTGCTGCGTCTCTCACATGTTTGGTTGCTCAAGCTAACGAGCGGCAATTAGACAGCAGCCAATTAGCCCTGACCGCCAGACTGAGACAGAGAGAACGGGGAGATGAAGAGAGCGGTAGAGAAAAAGGGAGAGAAAGAAAAACAGTCGTGGTGAAAACAGAGGTGTAACCGACCGGGGAATCACACACATTAATCTGTTGATGTTAGTGTGTGTGGGTTTGCATGCAAATTACTTCATTTTGTGTGTGTGTGTGTCATTGTGCTTGTTTGAGCGCACGCAAGTGTGTGCGTGCATGCATGTGTGTGTGTGTGTGTGTGTGTGTGTGTATGTGTGTGTATGTGTGTGTGTGTGCGTGTGTGTGTGTGTGTGTGTGTGTGCGTGTGTGTGTGCATGTACAACATGTACATGTGTATGCATTTATGTGGCCCTAACACGTGTGTTCGAGTGTCCTCCAGCAGGGGGAGCTGTGTAAACCAGTGTCAACTGTGAGTGTTCTACATGACCATCTGGCTCTCGCAGTCAGGCTGGAATGGATGCTGAAGTTACAGTTAACTCCTTCACCGCCGTGTCCTCAGCCCCTCAAATTCACACAATTAACACCTCAAATTCACACAATTAACAGCCACACCGGGAACACATCCCTCATGGTGTCTCGTTGCTTACTCCATTTTATAGGAAGCATGGACACATGGACGTCTAGTCAGTTTTAGACTTATAAGATGTGATCCTGGGGTAGATTGACGGGGTAAAAGTGTGGCACATTTCCAAAATTCCAGGGTTGGCGATTTGATTCCCCACAGGTGCTACCCGTTAAAAAAACAAATACAAGTGGCACGTGTTCGACGTGTTGTTCTCTACTCTGGTTCTCAAAACCAATTCATTAATCAGAGGAATTGATCTAGGCGTCATCTCTCGGTAGCAGATAATTCACTTGCCTCTCGTTTACATGTCAGAAGCAACAGAAGCAGGTCCTGTGACCATTGTTTGTGTCACATAGGATTATATGTTTCTGTTATTTCGTGAAATGTAAATGCAAGGTGGGTGAATTATCTGCTACATGCTGCCGCCCCCATAAAACAAAGTATGCACTCAGGGTATTGTTAGGCACTTGGGTGTGAAAGTCGCCACCAAATGGTCTATGTTATACTATGTTCTGTGAAACGGGAGGCGTTAGAACCGGTAATAAATGTAATTGAAATGTTGTCGGACTGTCTGGATCCAGTACGCTAGGAGGCTGTAATGAGGTTTGATGCCTGCTGGCATCGGGCCACCGACGGAGAGAGAGCGGAGAACAAAGAGTTAATGTCTTAACTGCTGATGCAGTGCTGTAGCTGCTGGACCCCCTTGGAGAGTCTCCTCTCACTTTCTCTCTCTCTCTCTCTCTCTCTCCCTCTCTCTCCCTCCCTCTCTCTCCCCCCTCTGTCTCACAAACACCCACTGCGCCGTCGTGCTACAGCCGTTCTCATGAGTGGCCTGCTGCCCTCTCTTTAATTAGGCTAATTGAAATGCGAGAATAACCATTTTTTCCTGATTGCTCATTATTTTTGGGGCGGTTTAAAAAATTAAAAAAAAAACTGACCTGCCTGCGCCCCCTGTCCCGGTGCATCTGGCTGCTGTGCCGGCTGGGGCGCTGCCCTTGCCTCCATTGACCTATCGCAAAGCCCCCTGACACCGCCTGTGTCGTACCGTCCTATGCTTTTGTAGACACCTGAATATGTCTAACAATAATTCAATGTGTCTAACCTAATTCCTTGTACTATACTGTGTTCAGGTTAAACGTTGTGTAAACTCCCCTACCTAACATTGACATTTAATAGTGGAGCAGGCACTGGACTGCCACCAGGGGGAGCTGGTGTGACGTTGGGCAGGAGAGACAACAGGTGAAGAAGGGCTGGCTGAAGGCAGGGCTCTTACAGCGGGACTGCCTCGTCATCGTTTTGACACAGAAGCAAGCGGACGCGTAGAGCCGGAGCTCTAGACACTAAAGACACGCGAGATATGACCCCCGTCATGGGGCGGGTTAGTAATGTCGTACGCGATAGCTTAGCTTCCAGTTAATGCTAAAGAGAGATTGTGAACAAAGAAGCAGACGTGCTACTGCCAAAGAGTGCTGTAGATATTGCACACGTTGCGTTCTAGTTAAAGTATAAGCGACAGGACAGGGGGTCGTCCCGACCCACAGTTTAGCTTCAGTTAGGCCTAGCACCACAGTTTAGCCCGCGTGCCGCTCCACCTCCCCAGCCCAGCAGCGAACCCCTCAACGGACGTCGCCGGACTACACCCACCTCCAGCCGTCGCCTGCCTAACGTCAACCCAGCCCGCCTCTGACTGTCACAGGTGACAAGCACGGGACCGTTCGACGGCCATCTCGCAACACGGACATTCGTTGCGGGAGCAGGCCAGCCCTTGGTTAAGTACACACGAGCCAGTTACAGTGAGCACTCCGAGTGCTGGAACCTGGGGTAAACATTCTCTTTGTGCGGAGCGTGCCCTTTAAGGGCGAAGAGAATCAGTACTTTGAACTGGCACGTGTACCAGGGATTAGGGGCGCCCCGACGTTTGTTATTTTGGGGAATGCCGGCTTAGACAGGCTTTTTGTTTCAACTGTGGGCCCACTGTATTTTCTGGTTACATGTGTTGTGCAGTTAATTTGTGCAGACAGCACGTGTGGATAATAATAATCTTTCCCATCGAATAGCTCGCAGAGCTAGCCAGTACCCTCTCCCTCTCTACCTACGGGTGAATGTGTCTTAACCCTTACGGGGACCTGTTTCATTACAGTAGAGTGTGCGATCTAAGTGCCATGCATTGTGCCTTGTATTGACTGCATGATAACTTATATAAACGAGAGGCGTACAAATGGGAGCACTGTGTGCGTGTCTGTTAATGTGCATTATTGTTTAACCCCTTCTTACCCACGGCCTATACATCATTGGGACAGGTCTCCGCTCATCAGCAAGGAAAGGTACTGCTTTGGGGAGAAAGTATATCATCTATCACTACTGCCACCGGGTGTGGGAGGGTGCGGGAAGTATTCGGAGAAGTGTGGGTGTGTGGGGACTTACTGCGAGTCGCCCTGTAGGGCAAGAAGGACCAGCGCACCACCCCTAGGTTAGTAAATCCTAGGCCCCATCCACTCCCTCTGCTAAAGCTCCACTCTAATACTCCTGCACTACAGTCGGGGACTCAGCCGGACTCAGATCTGCTGCGTTCCCACTACCTGGTGACAGTGTACATCTACTCTCATAAAGTAGGGATAATCCACCCTTCTACACTTTGATCTTCTCTGGCATTCGAGCCGTGGCCTGGCCTGGCCCGTGTGTGCATTGCCAGTCTGAGAAGCGTTGCTCTCCTCTGTGGCGCTGAGACTATGGAGTTACGCAGGGCTCTCTCATCTGGCGTCCTCGAGACAGATTGTAACAGGCAGCTTATGCTTTAGTGCCCGCCATGGCATGTCTGTGTGTCTACAGGTAGTGGGGTGGTATCATCTGGCCTTCCCAGGCCACTCTCTAATCCCCTGAGCTGGGACCCTGTTGGCCTTAGCTGGGACTGGAGCCTATCCAGGAAGCTGATGGAGAGGGCAGAGAGAGAGGGGGGGGGGGGGGGGGGGAGTGGCGAGGGAGAGAGAGAGAGAAGGGGGAGAGAGAGACACACAGAGGGAATCCAGAGTACATCTGGAGCAAGCCACCAGAGACTGTGTGTGTGTGACAACCTGGGAAAACACACATATGTTCTGTGTCTCCCTGACAGGGAGGTGAGTCATTATATTTCTCTACAACACACACGCACACACACACAAACAAACAAACCCACAAAATACACCTAAACACCCACAAAATACACATGCAAGGCACGACACACACAAACACACACACACACACACACACAGAGCTCTCCTCAACCAGATTGAATTGAGGACAAAATCATTCACGAGTGTTACCGAATTAGCTGCAGCGCTGTAATATTCACTTCACGACATCCCAGACATTAATCATAAACACAGGAATTATGCATACATACATGGAGTCGTTTGCCTTCAAGGAGCTATACCATTTCCACATTAATGTCTTGAAACGGTAATGAGTCAGCCAAACAAGATTTCTAGCTCTCTTAATTATGGCCCCATTTTCAGCTCCCTCTCTCTCTCTCTCTCTCTCTCTCTCTCTCTTTCTCTCTCTCTCTCTCCATGGCAACCCAAAGTTCTGCCTGTCACCACATGAGAGATGAGGGAATAAAGACATTTTCCCATTATGCCGCCACCACAGTGTGCATATTTCTCCTGAACACAAGGCCCTCTCGAGAGCCACTCCGCCGATCCTTTAGCCCCCCCTGCTGACGGAGATGAGGAACAACAGCGCCGTGGGTTTGAGGTCGAGAGTGTAGCACAGTGCTCACAGAAGCTATAGCAGTCACTCGATGAAGGAAACCCAAGTGGTTGCAGGCTTGCAGCTGCTGTCGGGTGGGTGGATCTCATCACTCCCGGCTGTATCCATGGTGATTTCTCTTTGAGTGATAGGCCGTTTTGACAGGGTGAACGATCAGGAGGGGTAGACTAGACGTGCCTCAGGTGATGGGTACTGAGGAGCGGGCGTCCACGTGTTGACCTTTACTTAGATGAATGGCTTGACACTGTTGACCGGTTTGCCTTTGAAAATCCCACGGCATCAAATAGCAATGAATGTCATAGGACCATTAGAATGCAAATGAGCTGTTTCCAGTCATAATTGCTCTGACAAACAAGTCTGTGTTAATTGTCCTGTGTTGGCATTGCACATACACTACAAGATGAATTTGCCTAATCATGAATATAAACGGTTGCTTCCGTGCCCACGCGAGACCTTGGGGGGAGGGGCCTGGGCGACCCGCCGTGAGAATCGCTGTGCGGTGATTGGTGCAGCAGAGGCCTAAAAGTAAGGCGAATGGAACATGAGGCACGTCAGTCTCACAGGACCTCTGGCACGTGGTGGGGATCTCAAGAGTCTCTGTCCCTCCCGTCTCGCAGAACATCCCGTACACTTCCCTTCATTCAGGAATCTTAACTCCTTTGGGAGACCAACGTCATTCCCCACGAGAGGCGCTGGATGCGAGACGAACGTCCCCTACAAACATGCAATAAAGTATCCTATCGTTTAATCTAGTAGGAAAGGTATATATATCTAGCCATATCACCTATACACAAAGATGTCCCCTACAAACAAATAAAGCATCCTATTGTTTAATCTAGTAGGAAAGGTAGATGTATGCCGTGTCTCCTAATACACAAAAACGAGTCCTGACAAGGTCACACACAATAACCTCAGACCCCTGGCTCTGTGTCTATGAATAGATATAGAGATCCACGCACTGTAAACAAGCTGTCAGGTGAAAGAAACTCTGTCCTGGGTGACATCATTATCTCCATTGGTGCAGTGTGAGTCTGAGCCGCCCCCATACAGACAGACAGTCCAGTGTCCGCTCTGTCCCGTTGCGTTAGCGGTGGGGACTGTGCGCTGTGTGTGGTGAGGCAGGATGTGGCTTCACGTGTACATTAGTGTAGAAATGTGTGAACTTTGATGTGTGACGGTTGCCAGGCCGAGGCCCCATCTGGTAACGCCAGGCCGCATGACTCAGTGATGACATCATTCAGATGAGGAGCAGCGATTGACCTGAACTCAACTGGGTTGACATCTGTGCTCTTCTCTACAAAGGGCTCAAGAATTACTCCATGACTGCACGTGTGCGTGCGTTTATGTGTGACTGCCAGTCAAACTGGGGCACTGTTGTAAACTAATGGGAGATGATGTCATAATGATGTGTACATACACATACACATGCTATTGCTCACACTAATGCATGCACACACACACACACACACGCATAATTTCCGATCGCAAATACAAAGATAGATTTTTTATTTCTTAAATTTTTTATTTCAAATGAAAGAAAGGCTGTTTACAAAGGTTTTGAGGGACAATGCATACTTCTTACTGGACATACACATACATACAGTGCTTACACACATGTAAAAAATTATAATAAGGAAATGGACTGGACAAGGGCAAGGTAGCACCAGGAATCATTAGAGGATGGGTCAGCGTTGTCATAGAAACATTCGACAACGACTTCCCCCTTTACCTCTTGGAGACCGATCACATTGTATGTAGCGAGTAGCATTGTCACCCAGTGCTGGACAACCGTCTGTGAAAACACAGTGTCCCTTCCTGCCGTCCTCTTGTTCTAATCCTAGGGTAGTACCAGGAAATGATGCCAGCCTATCCATTACTTTGGCAAAGATACCATGGGACAGGTGCACGATTAGATATGTATTACAGACACTTACATGGACAGGAAAACAGTCTGTTCCCCCCTAAAACACATGGTAACAGGGGAGACATAAAAATAATATAGCTATCTATCTAAGAGATCTATCATGCTAGTGATGATGTGTTATGATCACAGCTTCAAAGCTAGACTCCCTTCATATCAATATGCATTGTGAGACGTTGTCTTAGCAGGTTGATACAATGTCTTTTGAGTGTTTTTCATTGGCTTGCACAGGGAAGAAAAGAGAGCATAAATTGACCGTAGCCATTTTGCTCGGTGGGAACAGGGTGGAAAGGAACCCAACCTGAGCATGCCATGAGAGCAAAATGGCAGCCGCGTGACTATGGTAAATGAAAATAGCAATATTGTAATGTAACTTCAACACCAAATCATTTATAGTGACAAAACATTACTGTGCCATCAAGAGCCCAGCATATTTTTACATAAAAGCTTTGTGTGCATTACATGGCTTTGATACACGTGGTTTATGCAAAATATATTAAAACATTTTGTCGGAATCTTTAAAAGATTACACAACATGGATAGGTTTACTTCTGTATGCCAAAATGTTCACCTCAGGAGAGATTCGGATCATAGACAACTATCTTTGGATGAAAGCTTCTCTGTGTAGGCACGACGGTTAAGTAGCACACCGGGCCACTGTTCCACCACTTATAAACAATATTTCAGTTCTAAAGTGTCAGTTATCATCATGGATAACGACATACTGTAGTAAATACACACTGGCTTATCATCATTCATCATCACTTTCTGTCACAACTTTCCTTAGTTCACTTCTTACATTTCCAATCTATCTATTTGCGTGTAGCCACTGTCTAGTCTGAACTAGACGGACTCTACGTAGTTGGCTGGGTACAGCCCCTCCCGCCCGCTGTCCTTCATCCCCCGACACCACCCCTGGTCATCCTCATCCTCGATCTTCAAGAACTCCTCGCCTGGAACACAGAGGGCAATTCAGCTACGGGTCATAGAGCTTATATAATATTATATATCACAAATGGATTATGTAGCATACACAGTAACATACAAATGATCAAATTATATTAGAAAATAAAAAAAAGAATAACAAACTAAAACAATTCAGAGGCATATTCATAAAGGTGAGTTTAATAAAAAAAATATATATATATAAATACTTAGTAAACAAACACATAGTTGTGGCTCAGTAGGTAGACAGTGGCTCATGAGGTAGAGCGGTCGTCTGGTAATCAGAAGGTTCCTGGTCCGATTGCAGCTTCAAGTCAAAGTGTCCTTGAGCAAGACACTCAACCTCTAACTTCTCCTGATGAGCAGGTTGGCACCTTGCATGGCTGCCTCCGCCGTCAGTGTGTGTGAATGTGTGAGTGAATGGGTGAATGTGAGGCATGATGTGTAAAAATTAAAGCGCTATATAAATGCGGTATTTACCATTTACATAGTGTGACGATCTTATATCATGAGGAGCTGAGCTATTCTTAAGCTATTCTTAGTGATGAGTGACGAGGCCCACCTCTTATTTCCAGCCTAGAATGTAGAACAGTTAGTCGAGGGTGGCCTTAGGCCCCATGATCTGTGTTCTGGTCATGTACCACAGACAGGAGGGTTAAATTGGGTTTTGCAGTGTAACTAGCGTAGTGCCCTTTATAAACGTGGCTGTTGGGAGCGTGTGCCTGTTCAGAACTGGCCAATTGCTTGTGTGCTGCTTGCAAGTGTGGAGGATAACAGGACTTCGCCAAACCCCCAGTTACCCCCCCCCCTCGCTTGTGTATAAAGAGGATTTCTCCAGGGAAATCTCGTTCTTCTTCCAGATTCCAACAGCTAGTTATTTGGTGAGAGCCATTCGAGCCATATATCTCTGAGTAAATTGTATTTATTCGTTCTAAGTTAATAAATTGTATTAACCGGATCCACCAACTGAGTAAGTTATTATTACGGCTTTAATCGGCCACATTCATTCACACAAGTCGACCGGATGAACAGTTCTCGCGATACATGTGAAGGACTTTTGAAATGATGCCCAACAGCTAACCAACAAGAATGGGTTAAGGACTAACGGCATCAGAACACGAGAACTACTAGAGTGTCTGATCACTAAGTCTGTCTGACTCTTGCCACCTAACCTGCACGGACTACAATGTATAACGTATATCATGCCAGTTAGGCTACCGTATGTATACTGCACCTGTGTATACTGCACCTGTGTATACTGCACCTGTGTGTTTACTTACTCATAGTATACATTCAGATTGTTATTGACCATATTTAGAGTTAATTATATTGTTTATACTGCTTATTTCTTTATTCTTTGCTATAATTGTATTTGTTACAAAGGGTCAGATTAAACCGAATATATATATTTATTGCTTGAGATCCCATGTATAATATTTGTATATCGTCTGATATCCCTTGTATATTCTTTGTATATATACACGGAATATCCCTTTACCTAGGTACAAGCCAGACCATAATATTCGTTCTCCTATTGGACAGCGACCCCCTAGGCGCCAACGGCCATACCCCCAATGTCTAGTTCAAAGCCACCGCTAAGACATGTCTCAACATGCCCAGGTTTGCGCAGTGATACGAGACAGAACTGAGGTTGGCACTGGATTGTTCACCTTGCGTATAAATACGTCGCAGGTGGATACAGCAGTTAGTTAACCCAACAAGTTGAAGCCTTCACCACGAGTCAACGACCAAGTGAAGTGAGCAACCTTGCGTCTAAATAGAGCACTTAAAACCGCGTGCGAATAGGATAGTAAAAGTGTCAGAGCTTAGTGAAATAACGTCAAGTTCGACCTAGTTAATGGGAAGTACCGTGCACAGGAGAATCTACACCGGCGAGTGCAGAGCCTTTTCCGGCTGGATTATATTGCTTTTGGTACTGTGGCTGCTGGAGCAGAGAACCGTCTACCCCACTACTGTGTGGGATCAACCCGTGAGGAGCATCACTCGAGCCCGTCTCTAGGAAGAGGCTGGCTGGCTTTATCCATGCTGTCGCGCATACCGGATTATAGCTGCTGCTTTTGTCTGCCGATCGAGGGGAGTATATGTACCGCCTCCCGTAGCTGGAGCTTATTGATTCCCCGTTGATCCAGACTTTTGCTCCCGACAACTCCTCTCCCCTGCTGGCTTACAACCGGAGGGAACCCCCTTAGTATCTCCAGCCGACTACGAGTGTACCTTATATAATTCTTATGCTACAGGTGGTATTAATTATCTCCATCGTAATATGCTCATGGACTTACGCTCTTGACCTATTTATGCATATTCTTCGCCATACAAGCGCGACCCTAATTCTCAATACTGTAATCTAATATTGCTGCTCTTCTAATAAATATTCCAAACAGGACTTTCTTTGTTAAGCCGTGTTATTGTGTGGGTGTTCATCATATATACCTGTGTACTGTATGGCCAGTAATTAAAGTACATAACTCAGTAGTGGTTTAATGATACCATACTCTCAATACAGTCAGGGAATTGTACCCCTCAGTTACAGTATTGCCTATATTTATGTCTTCTACTATTACCATGCCCATACCTGTACCTGCTGCTATGATGCCTGAATTTCCCCAAGGGGATCAATAAAGGAATATCTTATCTTATCTTAAAAAAACAAACCTAAAATTGAGCTCATCATACTCACAAGGAACTGTGCTGTCTGCAATTGGGTCAAAGTAATCTTTAAAGGAACACGCCAACATTTGGGGAAATTAGCTTACCGTCTTCTCCAGAGAGAGACAAGAAGATAGATACCAGTTCCCTCTCTGTGCGTTCAGTAGAAAGCTATCTGGCTGCACGTTAACCTAGCTTAGCACACTGAATGGGAGCAGACAGTGCAGCCAGATAGCTTTCTACTGAAAGCACAGAGAGGAAACTGGTATCTATCTTCTTGTCTCTCTCTGGAGAAGACGGTAAGCTAATTTCCCAAAATGTTGGTGTGTTCCTTTAAAGATGGATTTATTTATTTATTTTACAACATGTTAGCGTCACGTGAGTTGATGTCCTTTAGGACACAGCCAAGTGGAGAAGAGGTGAAAAAATGTGGCACACAATCCGGTTCACTTACCATACTATAATTACAGTATAATAGACAACCGCAACACTTCCGGGATTCTGAAATCGGGGAGGAGATAGCGGGGGGAGCATATGAATGAATGTGGATGAGAGCCTTGATGTAAGTGGTTGCAGCTATGGCTGTGGGGGTGCTGGAGACATGATCGAATAGACTTTTATGCGCCTGAATCTCCTGAACACGGCACGACCCATTCCTAATCGATCAGAACTAAATCGGCCGAGATCAAGTCCCTTTTTCAGCACCTACTCCCCATACGCATGCGCAGATTGTCAACGGAGTCTGAACGGCGCGAAACTACGCGCGAATGAATGTGGAATGTTCCATCAGAGGGGGGAGCTTGTGGTGGTAGTGTGAGCGGCTATAGACCACCAGGCGCATAAAAGTCAGGCGCATAAAAGTCTATTGCATCATGTCTCTAGCACCCCCACAGCCGTAGCTGCAACCAATTACATCAAGGCTCTCATCCACATTCATTAATTTGCTCCCCCCGCTATCTCCTTCCCGATTTCAATGTAACGCGGAAGTGCAGTGGTCTATAGAAGCTACCGGCGAGAGTGGCCGATGCACCAGGGGGTGCTGGGTATTGTAGTTAATTTCCTCAACGTCTGCTAATTACACATTTTTCATTTGATTTAAACGCAGTGGTGTGTATATAATGGCTATTGTATCACGGATATGTCAACCCTTTCACTACCACACTACAGAAGGTTAATCTTTCATTACCACACTACAGATGGTGGTTGTGAAAGGATTAACCCTTTGTCGCGTGGTAGTGAAAGGGTTAACCTTCTGTGTTGTCGCAGTGAAAGGGTTAACCCTTTTGGTAGTGTGGTAGTGAAAGGGTTAAAGCTTAGTCCATAAAATGTGAGATATCTTGAAAGAGGGCGACTGAAAAAGGCCCAATGGGAGATTTTGTATCTTCCGGTTGTTTTTTGCGGGAGCCTCCAGGGGACGGGGTGGAGTGGACTGTGGAGCTCCATGTGGGCCACAGACAGACAGACACACGCAGAGATTCCTTCCTTTATAGTTCGATTAGTCAAATATTCAACTCAATTCTAAACGTCACAAAGTTCACCTAATGAGGCTAAAATTAGAGCGTTCACTCGTCAAGTCAAACCCGACCTGCCGCCCGCCCGCCCCGGACAGGAAGTCCCGTCTAACAAACAAATCTAATAGAGTAATAATTGAATATGATATAACATATGATCTCTCTACTGTATAATCTAATAATATACAGTGAGCCGAGCAGAGTCCTGCACACCAACGAATGCATAAAAAAGAAAAACACACAAACGGTAGTATCGCTGTGCTGGAGGGAGGTGGGTGTTTACCTGCTTTAAACGACAGCTCATCCGTCTCCTGGCCGACGTAGTCATAAAGAGCCCTGACTCTCACTCCTCCGATCATCCCACTGGGGGGGGGGGGGGGGGGGGGGGGGTTGGGGGGGCAGACACACGGGGGGAGGACAAGTGAATGTGAAAATGATGAGTGCATAATCAATCACACACTAAGGGCCACATGCCATCAGCACATTACACCAGAGATTAAGAGGACTGGGCTGCTGGTCATGTGACACAAAACACAGACAGTAGGCTGTTCTACAGGGAGGTGCTGTTACCTCCTCAGGCTGTTCTACAGGGAGGTGCTGTTACCTCCTCAGGCTGTTCTACTGGGAGGTGCTGTTACCTCCTCAGGCTGTTCTACTGGGAGGTGCTGTTACCTCCTCAGGCTGTTCTACAGGGAGGTGCTGTTACCTCCTCAGGCTGTTCTACTGGGAGGTGCTGTTACCTCCTCAGGCTGTTCTACTGGGAGGTGCTGTTACCTCCTCAGGCTGTTCTACAGGGAGGTGCTGTTACCTCCTCAGGCTGTTCTACAGGGAGGTGCTGTTACCTCCTCAGGCTGTTCTACAGGGAGGTGCTGTTACCTCCTCACTCAGGCTGTTCTACAGGGAGGTGCTGTTACCTCCTCAGGCTGTTCTACAGGGAGGTGCTGTTACCTCCTCAGGCTGTTCTACAGGGAGGTGCTGTTACCTCCTCAGACTGTTCTACAGGGAGGTGCTGTTACCTCCTCAGGCTGTTCTACAGGGAGGTGCTGTTACCTCCTCAGGCTGTTCTACAGGGAGGTGCTGTTACCTCCTCAGGCTGTTCTACAGGGAGGTGCTGTTACCTCCTCAGACTGTTCTACAGGGAGGTGCTGTTACCTCCTCACTCAGGCTGTTCTACAGGGAGGTGCTGTTACCTCCTCACTCAGACTGTTCTACAGGGAGGTGCTGTTACCTCCTCAGACTGTTCTACAGGGAGGTGCTGTTACCTCCTCAGGCTGTTCTACAGGGAGGTGCTGTTACCTCCTCAGACTGTTCTACAGGGAGGTGCTGTTACCTCCTCACTCAGACTGTTCTACAGGGAGGTGCTGTTACCTCCTCACTCAGGCTGTTCTACAGGGAGGTGCTGTTACCTCCTCAGGCTGTTCTACAGGGAGGTGCTGTTACCTCCTCACTCAGGCTGTTCTACAGGGAGGTGCTGTTACCTCCTCAGGCTGTTCTACAGGGAGGTGCTGTTACCTCCTCAGGCTGTTCTACAGGGAGGTGCTGTTACCTCCTCACTCAGGCTGTTCTACTGGGAGGTGCTGTTACCTCCTCACTCAGGCTGTTCTACTGGGAGGTGCTGTTACCTCCTCACTCAGACTGTTCTACAGGGAGGTGCTGTTACCTCCTCACTCAGGCTGTTCTACTGGGAGGTGCTGTTACCTCCTCACTCAGACTGTTCTACAGGGAGGTGCTGTTACCTCCTCACTCAGGCTGTTCTACAGGGAGGTGCTGTTACCTCCTCAGACTGTTCTACTGGGAGGTGCTGTTACCTCCTCAGACTGTTCTACAGGGAGGTGCTGTTACCTCCTCACTCAGGCTGTTCTACAGGGAGGTGCTGTTACCTCCTCACTCAGACTGTTCTACAGGGAGGTGCTGTTACCTCCTCAGGCTGTTCTACAGGGAGGTGCTGTTACCTCCTCACTCAGGCTGTTCTACAGGGAGGTGCTGTTACCTCCTCAGGCTGTTCTACAGGGAGGTGCTGTTACCTCCTCAGGCTGTTCTACAGGGAGGTGCTGTTACCTCCTCAGGCTGTTCTACAGGGAGGTGCTGTTACCTCCTCAGGCTGCTCTACAGGGAGGTGCTGTTACCTCCTCAGGCTGCTCTACAGGGAGGTGCTGTTGTACAAACTCACCTCCTCTCTATCGTTCCTTTCTCATCTTTCTCCACCACTTTCTTTACTTTTTTGCTTTTCTTTTCAGGCGTCCACTCCTGTAAAAAGAAATTATGCAAACGTAAGGCCTTTGTTTTTTTAGGTTTTTTTTTATAAATGTTTTACTTCAGGCTAAAACAGGCTATTAAGTTAGGCTATGACACATTGCATTATGAGCTGTGAGACCAACCACCATAGAGGAGAATGTACTCATGGGTCACCATCTCAATCTGATCAGTCTGTCACACTCGACTCCATTAAACCCCATTAGCCTCCAGCGTGTGTGTGTGTGTGTGTGTGTGTGTGTGTGTGTGTGTGTGTGTGTGTGTGTGTGTACATGTACTATTACAGTTGATTTGATTAAGTTAAGTTGACTACAAGCCAAACTTTGGCAAGATAATACTTAACTGAGTATAATAAAGAGTATTGCATTTAAATGTTGCATAACGACACGCACTGCACCTCTGAGCTACTGCCTGGTCTCGTGCCAGACAACTTAGAAATACATGTATTTCAGTTGTGAGAAAAGCCAAATCAAATGATTATTTAGGCCTAATTACTTGAAGCACATGTTTAATCAAACACCTTGAAATGTATGGATCTGGTCAAATTTAAAACATCACAAATCATGTACAAAGTCAGAAATAACCTTTTGCCAAAAAATACAAACATAAGTTTAAAAATATGTACAAAAAAATCTTTCTTAAATGGGTATCTGGAAGAGGAAGTGTGTTGATTGGGATGTAAGATGTAAATAAAGAAAATGTAAGAAATTATGTATATATGGTATTTATTTAGTATATATATATATTATATATTACATGTTTATAGGTATATTTATGTATTTACTATTTATATATAAATGTATTGGATTGTATAGAGATAGAGATACAGCGTTTATACATATAATTAACAATAGATTAAATGATCATTTGTGATATTTGAGGATTTTTTTAAAGTGTATACTTCTTCCTACTCCTTTTTCGTACAGGGGAAACAATGATTTGTTTATCTGTTTCTCTTTTAGTTGTCTTTTTTATTATCTTTTGTATAGTCAAATGAACAGATATATTTTTGTTTATACTTGTTCGAAGAAAAAAAATCTTTCATTCATTCCTTCATTCAAGCACTGCAAGCCAGTGATACCAGTAGATCAACTGGAGAGGATGAATTGGATTATTTCTTTCTAAAACTGCCTGCTCCAACTACCACTGAGCAATCAACGCATATGTTTAATCTTTGCATCTCAAGGGGCAGATTTCCTAATATTTGGAAATCGCTCCATGTGATTCCTTTACATAAAGGAGGTGATAAAGATGATTTAAATAATTACGGCCCGATCGCCAAACTAACCTGCTTAGCAAAAGTCCTGGAATCTTTGGTAAAACAATCAACTCAAGTATTTTCTTTCAAGTCACTCAGTACCGTACTTAGTCTGCATGGATCTGGATTTAGAGCTAATCACAGCATCATTTCACCTATTACATTCGTTACAAATTATACAATATCTGCAGTGGATAGGAAGAAACACTGTGCTGCCCCTTTTTGTAGCTCTATCTAAAGCATTTGATACAGTTGACCATCCCTGGCTCCTACAAAGATTGTCTAGTATTGGTTTGGATAGAAAGGCTTGTAATTGCTTTGGGCAGTGACAGTGTGTGATGTAGGGAAATGCCCTACATCTGTCTGTGTGCCGTGCTGTGTTATACTGCTGACTCCGTACAACTGGCCAGTGAGAACGTTTCCTTTCCTTTAATGCCCTTCGGCCCTAATCTTAACACTTTGAGTGCCAATGACGAGAAGTCTAGTTTTTTAATCGGTATTGCTTTTATTAGCGATATCCATTAATTTTTCATCAATCTAGCCTCACGTTATCATTGGGAGTGGCTCTGAGCTCGAACAGGGAAAATACCGCCCCCTATCGTCTCCCGGATGGTAATGCATCCATTGGATTGGACTCAATGGAAATGCATGAAAAAAAAAATCCGGAATCCACATTTTACTTCTCAGGCATGTACCCCGAGACGATTTCATTCATTGCCGACCCTCAGAACAGTGTGGAATATGTGTTTCAAGTACCCAGCGTTGGATCAATAAACACAATCGATATTTGGAATGGCGATCAGGAATTGGAATAATCTTTTTGGAGAACATCTGATGTGAGGTAAGGAATCTATTTTACCAGTCTTGGGTTAATCAGAGTTTTTTTCAGATATATCTCAACGTGTCCCCTATATGTGTGTGTGTGTGTGTGTGTGTGCTGACCAGGAAATGGATAATAGATTTTTCAGCCCGCTTCTCTAGCGTGCATAAGTACACATATACTATCGACAATCTAGCGTTTATTTGAAAACTATTAGTAGTTAGTGTGGGGCCTCCCCATGCCGCGGCCGAGAACACTCAAAGCACTAGAGAGCGAGCAGTAGTGAGTACAGCTATGGAGACAATAGTATGGTTATTGGTACCACGACTTGTGGAGACTATTATGAAGAGGACAAAACGATCACACTTATGGATGATAACGTGCGTTTTCACCAGACTACACCGGACTCAGCACCTCTGGTAAATCATAAAAATACTATAGTCAAACCGCTAAGGAGGCAACATCATCTGTCGCCGAGTTGCAAGCACCCCAGACTACAGCCAGCTAACGTTCGGCAATGGCGCTCGCCTAGAGCGAACTATTGGAGATCATTATGAAGAGGACAAATGGTGACGATCCATCCATCGTAATTTTTGGTGGACCTGCTGACAAAGGTAACGTCTATTTTACCGAACCCCATCATAAAACATGAGTTTGTAATGATCCCAGCGTCGGAAAACTACCCCCCCCCCCCCCCCCCCCCCCTTGGTGGCCCTGTGAACAGAAACATTCCGTATATGGTCATGTTTACCTTTGACCTGGAAATAATATAATAATATAGGTTTCAGGCGAGCAACCTGCGTTATTTTTAAACCTAGCCGCATTTTGCGGAGACGCTCTCTGATTGGCCACTTCATGTTTCTACACTGGTTAAGCTTAGGCACTCTTTCGAAGTTGGTTAAGGTTAGAGTTTGTCTTAGAGCAGGGCGATAGAACATCAGCCCTGATTCCAAACTCTAACTTTAACCAACTTCGAAAGAGTCGCCTAAGCTTAACCAGTGATAAACTAGGCGTTAGGTAGTTTGCAGGCTGTTAGACCCGGACATGGGCAAAGACACAGCTCGTCACGCCATTGGGCGCACATGTCAGTGGCCAATCAGAGAGCGTCAGTCAGTGGCCAATCAGAGAGCGTCTCCGCAAAATGCGGCTAGGCTTAAAAATAACGCGAGCAACCAGCATGAATATGCGCATGCTGCACAAAACACGTCATAGCTTGCGTTCCAGAAAAGTGAGCTTATTTTGAAACGGGACCATTTTTAGCATGGGATAGCGCACAAACAAAGGCATGTAGAAATAAAAGCTTTTTTCCCTGTTGGAGTATAAATAGTGCCTGTCTCCATAGCTATAATATAGAATATACGATGGGTCTGCAAACATCGTGAAAATTGTCAAAAAAGCTGGCTCCAGGGAGTAAAGATGGAAAAACAGCGTGGCAGTCAAAGAGTTAATGCAAGTAAAACAAAATCCATGCTGATTACTAGAGCCAGAAATATTGAATATAATGGTTTGCATGTATCCATTGTAAGTGGTTGTAGCATTGAGAGAGTCAGTGAGTACAAATATCCTGGCGTCTGCTCGATGAGAATTTACATTTAAATACCACATACTGTAGAAAATCTTGCCAGCAGGCTGTGACAGGAAATGGGCTTATTGTATGTAAACAAAACCAGCTTTCCTTTGATTACTCGGAAGAGGATCGTCTAAGCAGTATTGGAGTTATGGTGATGTCATTTATAGACATGCTGCTGCTTCCACTCTTAAACCACTTGACTCTGTCTATCACTCTGCCTGCAGATTCATTACTGGTGACAGCTATGATACTCACCATTGTCTCACTGGGATTTGTTTATATACGAAGCTCTTATTCGTAAACTACCACCTTACACCTTACATCACAATGTTGCTGGATTGGAATTTTAAACCATATCTAACTTGCTCAAATGACTGGCATTCGGGCATGTTCTGGTCTAGGAAAGTCTGCCTTTTCCACTAAAGGGGCACTTCACTGAAAAACAACGCCGATTTATTTTGCGCATAATGTCGCCCATACCCCAAGGCTCTGAACTGTTTTGCACACATTCATTTAGTGACAGTTATTGAGAGGTAATGAGTTTTAGATATCTCCTCCCTTGATGTCATCAGAGGACACTGAGGCTGTGGTTACACTAAAGGAAAACAATAACGTTTCATTTTCACTTTTCGGAACGTTGCATTATGGCAGTCAGGTTAGACATCGTTTGTGTCCTGTATGCGCGGGAGATATTTGTCGCGTGCACAAGCCAGACAGAGAGAGAGAGCACAGAGCGCACGTGTGTGGATGTGTGTGTGCCTCGTTTGTCCTCGCACGTCGCAAGTGTGTAAAAGCACAGCAGAGCCCCGCTCCTCGTTCAGACAGATAGAGAGAGCACAGAGCGAGTGTGTGCATGTGTGTGCGCCTTGCATCGTGAGTGTGTGTAAAAGCACAGCAGAGCCCCGCTCCTCGTTCAGTGCATGTGAACTTCGCAGTAATTGTGCAGAACAAAGCAAGCGTAGATCACAGTAGGCAGGTCCTCTGTTTATGTCCATAGCTCTCCGGAGCATCGCAAAGCGCGCCTTCAGACGTCCGAACGAACACTCGATCACCATGCGTCGGTGTCTAGTGTGCATGGGTGTTGGACGTGAACGGCTCCGTCTCCGGCTCGGCAAGTTTACATGCCACCATTCCAAGGGACTTTGAGAACTAAAACCCCCTTTGAGCGTTGCAACCTCAAAGGGGTCAGCAACCTTTACTATCAAAAGAGCAATTTTTTCCCCCTCCCACAAAATAAAATTCCTCTGGCGCAGCAAAACCAATTTACCCTTAAAATGAAGATAACACAGTGTATAACATTTTATATAGTATACCCAAGCATACCCCACATTTAGCATAAAAACGCCTGACAATTGCATACCTAAAGTAATTTGCGATTTATTATACTTTATACTTATAGCACACACAATTATAAAGCAACAAAAATAAAATGTTTGACTTTTTATCGCTGTTTTTACCGCTGTTATAACAAAGGAAAACCTCAAACTCTTATGAAGAGGAGAAAAATACTGGCTGTGTAGACCTACATTTAAATAAAACACAGAAGAGGAGACAAAACACTGGTGTCTGTAGACCAACTTTGAAATAAAACCCTGAAATATGCAGCTCTATTTGAGTCCTTCCCTTATTTGTGGAAAATCTATAAAATAAAAAGTAAATTTTTTGTTGTTCGCAAATCTCTCACCACATATCAGGCATACAGGTAAGCCTACATCGTTAGTCGTGAAAGCAAATTAATATGTCCACGCTGAATTAAACCCTCTATTTTCCTCAGACTTTCCTTTTTTTGGATTTATCCATGGTTAGCATACTGGGGGGTCGGAAACTCAAGATTAGCCACTTGCAGACGGCAGGGAGAGGCGCGGGGTGTGACGTACTGTATATTTTAGTTGATGAAATATTTTAGTTGACTAAATATTTTAGTTGATGAAATATTTTTTCATTTCAGTGTCACAGTATGACACCGATCTCCAAAATAAGAGATAAAAAAAAAAGTTAAAAAAAAAAAGTTAAATATATATATATATATTTTTTATTTTTACCAGGGAGCCGACCCCTGCACTAGGAGAACGAAAATGCCAGCTAAAACGCTGTTGCCTTTTAACTTGGACATGCAAACGAAATCATTCGAAAATACAACGTTGCTGTTTTCCCCCAGTGTAACCATGGCCTGAATCCTAGAGTTGTGTTAATTACAGCTCAATGAAAATGACCAATCCCTATTGTAATCCTTATCTCTATTTTCTCAGAGGAAGAAAGGTAAATAGAAACAGAAAGAGAGAGTGGGAAAACGAGAGTTGGAATGAGGAAGAAAGATTAAATGCAGGGTGCGATTTACTGATGTCCCTCCCTACCTCTGTTCATTAATTTTATTTGTTTTTTAAGATTTATCCCCACTTCTGGTAGTCTATAATAGACTATCATTCATTCTTGCATTGAATTAAATACATGGATTTCTCTAAATCGTCAGCAGCTGCACACCAGTGTCTCCCTGCTCACTGGTGCCTCCTCTCTCCAAGAAGCTACTGTGAGCTGTGTTTTTAGCCTGTTGACAATACGTTCATTTAATCTCTCTGTAAGTGATTGAGGGGCAAGTCCCTCGATTTAGAAAGATCACTGAATAGAAAATGACTTTCTGTTGCATTGTATACGATGTGTGAGTTTTATATGGATATAACTGTATATATTCTTTTATGGCCTACATAAAATTTAAAACATAGAAACATACAAATCTAAGAGAGAGAGAGAGAGAGAGAGAGAGAGAGAGAGAGAGAGAGAGAGAGAGAGAGAGAGAGAGAGAGAGAGAGAGAGAGATAGAAAGAGAGAGAGAGCGAGAGAATCACGCCCCCCTTATCTACGCCGCAGAGCTAGTCTCTGTTTCACCTAACACTATTGCTCCGTGATCATAGCCATTCATCTCTAAAGCTAACCACTATTTGTCATAGCCATTCATCTCTAAAGCTAACCACTATTTGTAAAAGCCACAACCACGTTACCATATTTGTAATAATGTAAATCATTGTGTCGTTGTACATATTGTTAGCTTGGTAGCCAGCATTCTCGAAACTCCTAACAATGCCAGATTTAAAATGGTTCTCTCCTCTTTGTATACCTTTGTCCTCACAAGTATTCTGCCAGGGAACTTATGGACACGACAATAGTAGTAGTTATAAGGTGTTTGAGCTTGTAACGTTAACGTTAGTTAGCGCATAGCTATCGTGGTAGCCCGTTAGCTTGGTAGCCAGCTTATCTTAGCTTGGTAGCCAGCATTCTCATTGTCGTGTCCATAAGTTCCCTGGCAGAATACTTGTGAGGACAAAGGTATACAAAGAGGAGAGAACCATTTTAAATCGGCCATTCATGCCGGCTAGCAAGCTACACGTCACGGCATGTTGATAAGCATGAACCGGTTGGGATTCGATGTTGATAAGCATGAACCGGTTGGGATTCGAATAGACGCAGCCCCACTCGGTGCATCAGTCACAAAACGCGCTACCACGATAGCTATGAGCTAACTAACGTTAACGTTACAAGCTCAAACACCTTATAACTACTACTATTGTCGTGTCCATAAGTTCCCTGGCAGAATACGGCATTGTTAGGAGTTTCGAGAATGCTGGCTACCAAGCTAAGCTACGTTAGCTAACTTAGCTACTAACGTTATATACACAATATGTACAACGACACAATGATTTACATTATTACAAATATGGTAACGTGGTTGTGGCTTTTACAAATAGTGGTTAGCTTTAGAGATGAATGGCTATGACAAATAGTGGTTAGCTTTAGAGATGAATGGCTATGATCACGGAGCAATAGTGTTAGGTGAAACAGAGACTAGCTCTGCGGCGTAGATAGGGGGGGCGTAATAGCGTAGGTCAGTGGCCAATCAGAGCGCAAAACTCGAACGCGGAAGTACGAGTTGTTTGGGCTTCGAATAGACGCGTCCCCTCCGGTACACGAGGAGACAGCCTGTCACATCTTTTCACCTGCCAGCGCGGACTCTCATTGGCGAGGTGTAACGTGTGGGAGGCTCACACTACCCCCGCCATTTCCTGTCTCTGCTGTGCAGGCGTCCCCCAACCGACCTGTAGGAGTCGCTGTCCACAACGTCCAGATTACCACCCATCAACTTCCACCCGCTAACTCTGCCAATTGAGCCAGTGTGACGGCCGGCCCAAGCCGGAGGCAACGCCGACAGCCGGATTTGAACCCGGTGTCTCTTGCGTTGGTGACGAGCGCAATGTCCGCTGCGCCACCCAGCCACCTGATAATAAATAATTTGAAGTTTGGACAAATTTTTTACAACTGAGGTAGGTAGATAAAAAAAGTTTTGACTAAAGTACAGAAAAAAGTAACGGTGGGGTACCAGTATCGATTCACAGGTACCGGTACCGGTTCAAATGTGAATGGTACCCAACCCTAATAGAGAGAGAGAGAGAGTTATAGCAACACAGAGGGAGAGAGAGACACCTGAAACGTAGGCCAGTCAGTGGGCATGCCGGGTCCATGGGTGTTCTTCCACCAGCGCAGATCATCCTGCTCGTTGATGGCCATCAGCGTGTTGTGGAGCTCATTGTACACTTCCTTCACACTGAGAGAGAGAGAGAGAGAGAGAGAGAGAGAGAGAGAGAGAGAGAGAGAGAGAGAGAGAGAGAGAGAGAGAGAGAGAGAGAGAGAGAGGGAGAGAGAGAGAGAGAGAGAGAGAGAGAGAGAGAGAGAGAGAGAGAGAGAGAGAGAGAGAGAGAGAGAGAGAGAGAGAGAGGGAGAGAGAGAGAGAGAGAGAGAGAGAGAGAGGGAGAGAGAGAGAAAGAAAGAGAAAGAGATGATACACATAAGCTTACAGTAGGCAAAGCACAGACTGTGCTGTGCTGTGTTCCAACACCAATCAAGCACAGGAAATGGTGGAGGCCCATGGTCTTTTGTTGGGTAACCCTATTTCCTGCGTGTGGATTCAAGGTTTTTCAACTCGTGACCCCATTTTTTGTCGCTTCCCGGTTCTCTTGGAAACGGGCGGCGGGCCAGAACTCTGACCGTGGTACTCAGTGAGTAAAGCTAATGGTATTGCGTCAACTATATTATAAGTATTCCATACCATATATAATATATAATATTGATTGATTGATTGATTGATTGGAGGCTGTGGAAGAATCTACATTCCTAGATTCCTAGACAATAGCCTACATCTCGTACCTAGGAGGGCCAATGGTTCCAATCCCCCCCACAGCCCTAACCCTGGACAGTCTACAAGTGGTGGCCCTTCCTCTTGAGCCAAGCTCATTGACCTCTGATTTGTGTGTCTTGTACTAATACATCTATATTGATCATGAAGATCTGTCCATGCGCATAATTGATGCATCCGGTTCCACCATGGAGGCCTTGTGCGGAATGTTTGTGTAGTTCTCTGTCTTCCAACATGGCTGCCTGTAAAATAGCAACCATCGTTTTGCACATGCCAATGGAAGAGACAACGGTTGCTATGTGTTGATATATGAGAAATATATACAAGAAATATATCAACAAAAACATCATAATTTGGTGTTTTATTACTGGATCTTGTAAACAAGTCACAGTGGAACAGTAATAGCATGCTTTTCCGGTGTTACACCTATGCACAGAAATTAGGCATTTTCTGTTGAAAGTGGTTACCAACGGTTACAGGCAGCCATATTGGAAGAAAGAGAACTACACAAACATTCCGTACAAGGGATCCATTGGGCTGTCTAACTCAAAACTGACAAGGTCAGGGGTGAAAAGCAAATCGTTCTCACATCCTTCTCAAGAGAACACTGATCTCGAAAGCAGGCTGGGACAGCCACTTGGAGCTCAAATAGGTCAAGCAATTTGGGGGAATTGTATTGCTTGACCTTACCAGCTCAACCAAGAAAGAGAATAAAAGAAGGATTATACATGGCAAGTACTTCCAACCAGTCATTTTCCTGACACACACAGACACAGACACACAAACACTGCAGTTGTGAGGTGAGTTACCTCTCGTTGGTGGTGACGTCCAGGTGTTTGTGAATGGAGAGGAAGGCTTCTTTGAGGAAGTCGATCCTCTTCCTCTCCTCCTCCTGCGATTGGTCAAAGATAGACTCCATCTCCTCCATGTAGCGGGGGGCGTAGCGGCTCACCTCCTCCAGTACCTTCTCGTAGCGGACGCGCACCTGGGACGATGGACTGAAGTGAGTATTGTGCAGGGCCAATGTACACACGCACATAAACACATGTGCAAAGTTTTAGAGGTCTCGTGGCGAAAACGTTGCCGGTTCAAATCCCTGGGCTGGATGGTAAGATATTTGGAAGTGAACAATTGTCCCTCTTCCCTCCCACAACAACTACCGTTGAGCTGCCCATGAGCAAGGCACTTCACTTACAACTGCTCCAGTGCAGCTGCTCAATGGCCGACATTAGAATGGTTGTCCTAGATCCTCCCCACCACACACACACACGCACGCACGCACACACGCGCGCGCACACACACACACACACACACACACACACACACACTCTCACACACACACACACACACACACACACACACACTCACACACACACACACACACACACACACACACACACACACACACACACACACACACACACACACACACACACACACACACACACACACACACACACACACACACACACACACACACACACACACACACACACACACACACACACACACACACACACACACACACACACACACACACACACACACACACACACACACACACACACACACACACACACACACACACACACACACACACACACACACACACACACACACACACACACACACACACACACACACACACACACACACACACACACACACACACACACACACACACACACACACACACACACACACACACCACAGTTCAGCATGATGAATGTCCGCTGCTTACTTTCTCAGACTCCTGCTGAGCCAGCTCTCTCTCCTCCTGGATCTTCTTCTGTTTCTCGATGGCGATGTCAGGGTTGCCCTGAGCGTGAGTCTCTCTGTCCCTGGCGGAGTGCTCCTTACGGCTCACTTTGTGATACGCCCTCCTGGCTTTGTCCAACTGAGGAGGCACAACACAAGAGACTCCTTATTCAATGAATTAGAAAGTTATAAAGGTTCGAAGATTCGGCATGGGGCCACACATCCGGAGGGCCTTCCACAGGAGATAGTGTGAATGGCCTAAAAGATCTGCGATAGACAGTATATTCACCGAGCGGTGCGTCAGCAAGGCACACAGGATCCTGCAAAATACCCCAGCCACCCAAACCACAAACTGTTACGGTACCGCAGTCTCAGGTCCACATCCAAAAGAACACTTAACAGCTACTTCCACCGGGCAAACAGACTACGTACAGACTCTAAATCATCACATGAGCATACACACAAAAGCACCTTAACACTATGCCGTCCGTCCACGAGTATATACGTGTTTCGGTGCCATGCGTTGTGGACCAGAGCCACGTATATACTCGTGGCAAGTTGTTATTGTTTTATTCCATATTTATAACGCTATTAACATCCGTGATCGAGATCCATGACCTACCCACATATTTGATTTTCGAAACATGCAATACCGGCCAGATCCGCTTAGGGGCGCCATCGCTCCACTGCAGTATCATTGAGGGGATTTAAAAAAAAAATTAACTGACATTGGCTACCTGAACGCACACTCTATTGCTAATCAATAATACTAATCGGCGTTCCCCGCCGCCCCCATTTCATCCATAGATGCTCTGTAATAGTCCGGATGCTACGCAGTTTGTTTTATTTCATTCGTATATATACAGCAGAAATGGCGTTTGATATAACGGCGCCAACGTTTAGCCTATTATCTAGCTTCCTGAAAAAAAGAAGAGACAAAAAGCGCGATAAACCTTATATTCACGACGCTATAAAATGACAACCAACCGATGGATTTTTATTTTCTTTAAGCCATTATGAAGGCACGGTTTATGCACTCAAGTGACAATGAGAATGGACAGATAGCAATACTATAAATGATATATATAGCTCTTAGAATGTACATCGGTTTGTAAACAAACCGCTGTCCTCTGAGGCATAAATTGCCGCAAGAGTGCAGACGCCAATGTGACTTACACACCACACAAGCACACTTATTACACGCACACACAGCTGCAACTTTTTTTTTATCCGCAGTTTTTTACCTTGTAAAAATACATTTACCTTGTATTGCTTAGAGATTGTATAGATCATTGTGTATTGTTGTCTACAAATCTACTACGGTTGAGGAGCTGGGGAAAACAAGCATCTGAATGTATATACATTTTAAAAAGCTGTGACAATAAAAATTATCTGAATCTGAATCTGAGAAGGACATCATGGACACAAGGTTATCCTGAGAGATTAGCAGATTGACTCCACGTCATGAGTCAGTGTCACGACGTAGCTTTCTGAAAGTTACCGAGACGCTTCCTCTTTTTAATTTGTTTTACCTTCTTAAGACGTTTGGACCATGGCTTCTGAGCACGTGCGAAGCCCGTGCCAAAGTCCTGGGACTCCTTGAACCCTCCGAATATCTTCTTGTGGAAGGAGTCCTTCTGCCAGGTCCGGACCCGGTCCCCGTCCTCCGAGACGAGGGAGCGGCAGATGGTGGCGTGTAAGGAGGCCAGGCGGTCGGCGGAGGACAGGAAGCACTGCCACGCCTTCAGAAGAGACCCGTACAGCGGACCTGTAGGGGACAGACGGAAGAGAGAGAGTGAAGTGACATGTTGATGCTTTTTTGTAAGTAAATACATTCTGAATACATGCAGTGTTGTAGTACTCAAGTCCACCAGGACTCAGACTCGACTTGGACTTGAGCACTGATGACTCTGACTTGGACTTGGACTCGAGCATTTGACTGCAGACGAGTTAATTGATAAATACAGTTATTTATTAAGACATTTTTTATAATCATTCATCCCTAATCATGTGGCATAAGATGCATTAGTTTGGCTATTGTGTCACAAAGTAAATAAACTCCCTTTGAAACGGTGACCGCTGTGACATTTATGTTTAATGTAGACCTTTTTTTTATTAGTATGTCAGCTCTTTGACTGCCAGAGTGGAGTGGACTCAACCTTGATGACTTGGACTCGGACTAGGGTAATGGGGACTCGACTCTGGCTCTTCTTTGGTAACTCAGACTTGGACTCGGACTCGAAGACTGGGGACTCGAGACTCGACTCGGACTACAACACTGATGACATGACATGGTCTGCTCAACAACTACAACTCAAATGAGATCCTTCATTTTAGATCTCTGCGAAAGTCATTTTGTTTTCTGTTTTCACTAACTGAAGCTAGGTCTTGTGTTGTGTCTTATATGTCATTGTTGTTGTTGTTTTATTGTGATTATGCATTGTCATGAATACAATGCTGTGTTTTGTGTGGACTCCAGTAAGAATAGTTGCTGCTTCTGCTACGGTTAATGGGGATCCTAATAAACAAAATGAAAAGTGAGGAAAACTGCTAACAGAAGCATTAGAAAGATTTGAAGGATGATTAGGTGCAGGACCGTGGACAGGCTTGGGCTTAAAGGTGCTATATCCCAAATGTTGAATATTAATATAGCAGCAAACGTCTATTTGCTATATAAACATAATAGTGGAGTAATGGTGTCGTGAGCAGAGAATGATGTCACACTGTGTGTGTTGTTATTCCAGCTTCTCTCTTCTTTGTTTTGGTAGCCATGCATTCTTGTTAGTGTCTCCCTGTGAAACTGTTGGCCCTCCCTCTTCCCATTACCCCACGTGGAATGCACCTGATTGGATGAACGTGCTGCTAGTTGATTGGCTTGTTTCTCAGCTCCTCGTTTAACATTGAAACCGGGAAACACATTGGTGTGTATATGCAGACTATATAATGCATTCTTGGCAGGCGTTTTACGTCTAAATTGTTTTTTTAAAACTGTCGATCGTCAACTTTATCTTTTTCTACCTCTTTTTCAACCTAAAGTATGTTTCTGACAATATTTCATGTTGGAAATAGGACACACAATTGCTGGATCTTGATTCATATTTTATCTGCAATGGCCTAGTTTGACCATTTGAGCAGAATTTCATAAGCCAGACAACTCTGCACATGCACACTCGGTCATGGAAAGCAGGAATACTAAGTGTGTCTGACCTAAACTGCACAGTTAGGGTACCTTATGTGTACTGCACCTGTGTATACTGTACCCTTTACTTACTCATAGTATATATTCAGAAGTATTATTGACCTTATTTATTGTAATGTTTAATATAACTGATAGGGCATACAGACCCTCATCTGCACCTTTGATCACACATGTATATTCAGAGTTAATTATACATTTACATTTACATTTAGTCATTTAGCTGACAAGTTCTGTACGGCAGGTCATCAGGAAGGGTACAACTCTATCAGCTGAGTAACAATATTCATCAAAGTGTATATTGTTTACACTGCCTATTTTTACTATTCTACTGTACTATAATTACATTTCCTGTATTTATGTCTTTTACTATTACCATGCCCATACCTGTACCTCCCCTTCCCCCTCCTCCATGCTGCTATGATGCCTGAATTTCCCCAAGGGGATCAATAAAGGAATATCTCATCTTATTTTACGATGACTCGCTCGTAGGTAAACTCATCTTGCAACCGAAATGGTTCACTAAAATATGTTTATTACAACATTTATAGGCGAGAAATAATTTATTGAATATTCATGAATAATGATTTATATTGTACTTATAGCGTTTATTTTGCTCTGAGATGCTGGTGCTCTAGTGACATCTAGTGGCTGAATTTGGAATATAGCACCTTTAAAGCCCCAAGCAGGTATGTTCACATACATTCTTGAAAAATTGGATCTGTAGATAGAAAATAAGACATTTCAAACTTTCTCAACCCATTGTAAATCGGAATATAGATCTGTTTTACTACAATGCGTAGAAAACATTACCAACGTAAACAAACCTTTTACATCCACGAAATAGTTAATACAATTGAAAACTCATATTAATCCTTGTATCAAGAACTCTGTGAATAATTTTTTTAATTAGGTCCTTATTTGATTATTGATATCCTGTCCCATTTTAAGTGAAGATTATGGTAAATATAATATATAAAATACATCAATAAACACTAAGTGTGTTTTCTTTTTCTTTTTTTGAATTATCTTTTTCCCCCTACTTTTTCCGTTTTTCTCCCCTCCCAATGTTAGTCGTTATGCCAATTCCCAATCCCCTTCCTGGTCGTTGCGCACTCTACCCCCTACCGTCGGTCCGGGAGGGCGGAGACTATCACATGCTTCCTCCGACACATGTGTACCCAGCCCACCGCTTCTTTTCACCTGGCAGCATGGACTCTCACTGGGAGAGTGTAACGTGTGGAAGGATCTAGGGATGCCCCGATCACATTTTTTGCCACCGATACGATCACCGATCGTCTTGAGCCATATCGGCCGATACCAATCCGATATCGATCGTTTTTGGTATAAAAATATATATATATATATATATTTTTTTTATAAAAAATATATATTATATAATCATACTTGTAGTTGTATTATCTGCAAGACATCGCCACCACGCAACAAGTCAAAATGCTCGCTATCTGCAAACAGCTCCACTGTCTGTGTGTACTCGAGTAGCGTCCAGCTACGGCCAGGATTCTCCGGCGCTGCAGCTGGACCCTATTGGTATAAATCACATTCAACATGCCCTCAGCTCGAATACGCATCAAATCAATGTTATAAGACATTGATATCAGGAGCTATCTGTAGCTACTGCTAGCCGGCTAGATAACGTTAAGACAACGCCTCAGTGAACTATTTAGTTTAGAGCTAACGTGAGCTAACGTGAGCTACCGAGCCAACGGAGGTAACTTATCATGCACTCGACTATTGCTGGAGCATTTGTTGATATCAGCAGCTATCAGTAGCTAGCCAGCTAGATAACGTTAGACAATGCCTCATGTAGTCACTGGGTCATTTAGTTTAAACAGTAACGTTAGCTCGGTAGGTAGCCAACGTTAGCTCACGTTGCATGCACCAGACTATAGCAGACTGCGAGGCATAGGAGCCTCTTGTTTACACGAGTGCGGGAGGGGCTGGGGAGGAGGAGGGGCCGTACGCTGCAGGCAGCTGTGTGTCTGAGAGAGAAGTCAGCAGTGAGATCTCCGCTAAGAATTGGATCATGTTTTTCGATCGGTTTTGACGATCGGCGAAAATAAAGCATTATCACCGATCACCGATCTCATATTTATACTGAATATCGGCCGATACCGATCGCTGGCCGATCGATCGGGGCATCCCTAGAAGGATCACACTACCTCTCTCAGATCCTTCCCTTGCTGTGCAGGCGCCCCGACCGAACTGTAGGAGTCGCTGTTTACAACGACCAGGACCCACCCTCGCCGGGTTTCCCACCCGCTAACACTGCCAATTGTGTTATTATGGACAGTCGGCCAACCCGGAAGCACCACAGCTGGATTCGATCCCACTGTCTCTGTGGTGGTAGACAGACGCTTAGTCCGCTGCGCTACCCGGCCGCCCCTAAGTGTGTTTTCTGATGAGGGGAGAAGGTTCACACGCTCCAAGCAACCCACACCAAAGGGAGCTGTAGGCCCGTTCACTGCTCTCAGAGTAGGGCAGTCTTCAGTGGAGGACATTTCAGAGACTTGGTCCAAAGTAGGACACTGGAGCATGCAAATATAGGACAATAAACGCTATCACAGATCTAATCTTTCGGCGTATAGTGCATCTGCATAAACTAACCATGCAGCGAAATGTTAAAGGGGACATGCATTGCTATTCCTAGCACTATTTGGGCAACTTTACACAATTCCTGTGAGTCTATTGAACACATCTGTAAGTGTTGTGAAGGATCAGATTAAACCGAATATGTATATTTATTTATATATATATATTTAATTGTATTTGTATATCGTTTGATATCCCCTGTATATTCCTTGTACAATATGCATTGAATATCCCTTTAGTCTACTAAACAGCCCATAATAGTTTCATTCTACCATTGGACGAGAACCTGGCGCCAGGTTGCCATACCCCTAGGTCCAAGTTCAATCGTGCCGCCTAACATGTCGTGGCAAGCCCCGGTTCCGCGCAGGAATATGTCGGGCGAAATACGAATGGTACTATTTGTTCATAGCGCATATATATATGGCGCAAGTAAAGTAGAACTTTCTTTTAGTCCAGTTCTTTACCCTCCAACAGAGTGACAGACGCAAAGCCTCCCCACGACGCACGTGCGGTGTAGTAAGGCCTACTTGGCCCAGAATAGGCATTGAGATATCGTGTAGATTAATAGTTGAATAGTCATAGTTTGGCACTATACCGTCGAGTTGGACGTATTCTATTAAGCTAATAATAGTCTATTTATGTATGGTGCATCGTTCGGTTAGAGTTCTAAAGTTATCAGTACCCCCATCGTTCCTGACGTTATCTGGACGCTTAACCAGGCTGGTCAGACCCCTAGTGGTGATTGCATCCGAGGAGCTCCGGGCCAAGAGCGACTGGACCTGTATATTGGATTACTCTACCCGGACGACGGCGAGCCTTCCACGGCTTGGATTATGCTTTGTGTGCTTTGATTATTCCATGGATAAAGGCCAACACTGCGGAGTGTTGGAACTACCCCCCGGAGAGGACTCCAGGTGAGACGGCGCTCGACACCAGTGAGGTCGCCTCACGTCTCTCCGTTGTGGACCGGCAGCTACCGTCCACAGAGGGTCCAGCTGTATTCGTCTGCGGTCCGAGGTTCTGTGGGCACCGTGTCCAAGACTTTGGATTCTCCCAAGACACCGTCGGCCAGATGGGATACCGCCAGCGGCTTCTCTAACCCCCCCCTCCTACTGTCTTACAACCAGCGGGACCCCCCCCCCCCCCCCTTAGTGTATCCAGCTATAATCATTTAAGTACCATCGCTATCGTTTTCCTAAATATTCCAGGTTGTATACTTACTCCCTGCGTAACCAGAGATTGGACATTCAATGTTGATTTACCTACGAATACTCATTTGCCATAAAAGTGCATATTTCATATTTCAAATCATAAATGTAATTAAGTGATCGTTGTATACACCTTTTGCTGTATTAAACCTTCGATTTGGTACATTTGTGTGGATTCGTTTCATCAGGTGGGAAAGTGTTCATCATACTTATATCTTGTACTGGGTGGCCAGAAGTTAAAGTACATGAGGTAGTGGTATTAAATATCATATCTAACAATACAGTCAGGGAATTGTACCCCTCAGTTACAATTGGTCCTTCGAGCCGGAGGGTAACTAGTGTAATATTAATATAGTGTTATTAATATCGAAATGGCCTATGATGAACACTCCACGAAACGATCCTCCTAACCTAGAACGCCCGCGGCGCAGACGACAGACACCTCAGTACTTAGAGGCTTACACTGTCAGTCAACTACCTAGCCTTCGACAAACGGTAAACGCGGTAAAAGTAGAAAGTCAAATTATGTCTGACCTTAATGACCAGGTTTCCCCGACCACAGAGGCCATAGTAGGTCCTAATGTAACTGACCAAGCTCACGGTGGGGACCAGGAGGGAATTGACATGCCTTTACCCCCCGCCACTACCCAAGAAGTAGTCCCCGACCAGCCCCGGGAGGAAGACAACCCTACAGAGAGAGAACTCTGCACGGAAGAAGAGGAGGAGAGCGCCGAGGAACTAGAGCTCCAGGACTCCCCAACGAGTACCCCCAGGAGCGGCTCACGCAGGAGCGGCTCACCTCCACAACCGCCTTCCCCCAGCGAAGCGGAGAGGATACTACAACAGGCATTCCTCGTCAGCCTGACAGCCTCTACCGAACGCGACCGACTCCAAGCGCAGATGCTTAGCGAGCGCGAACACCTCCAAGCACAGCAACGGAGCGAAGAACAGCGCACACGCCTGGAGATGAGACGCTTCCAGACAGAAGAGAATATGGCAAGAGACCGGGCCGACGCCCAGCGTGCCGCTGCCGGTGCCCAAAAAGACGCAGAGCGCGACAGACTACAAGCGCAACTAATAGAGCAGCTGATCAAAAGGACAACTCCCTCTCCCTCCGCCAGGGGTTCAAGGAACTCGTCGAGACAACAGTCAAGAGCAGCGTCTCCTCAACGAGCAAGCGACCCTGAACTTGACCAACAGACCGAGTCTAGACCCCCCGCAGACCCCCTTCCCATACCGGTCCAAGCGAGACCCAGCTACAAGGAAGGAGCGGCATACACTGCGGAGAAGCTAAATAAACGATTACAGGATCTGGAAGATCTGATAGAGGAAGAAGAGGGAGAGGAGGAGAACCAAGCCCGACGACAGCACAGTACTCCACCGGACCAGGAGGTCCCATACAGTCCAGGCTATACCCCCGCGGCGCTGCGCTACAGACCCCCGACTCTATTCACGGGTGAGCACGACGCACGACCAGCCCCGAGGAATAGCACCTGGACCAGCGGGCCATGGTACCCTGCCAGTACCAGCCCACAGCGAGGCGCAAGAGGGGACTCGCCCAGGAGGTCTCTCCCCCAACGCTCGCCGATGTATCAGCCATCCACGGCGTCATACAATGCCACACCGTCATTCCCAGCCTATGAGAGTCGAGCACAGTACACGGAGCTCCGGATGTGCTTAGAGACGATGATGGTGGATGTCGCTGACGAACGCCACAAGTATGCAATATTACTGAAGCACCTGAAAGTACCGCGAGCGCACAATATAGCGCTAGCCTATGCTACCTCTTCGACCCCATACACAGCGGCCCTTGCAGCGCTGGATCAGAGATATGGACGTATATGGGATTACGTAATCCAGGAGATAAGGCATATTGACCGCCTACCCCCAGCCACAGACAATCGCTCACTAGACGACCTGTCAATCAAAGTGCAGTCCCTGGTAGGGATGCTGGGAGCGCAACGGGAGAAGGGCATGCATGAGCTATACGCCAACTCTAACGTCGAGAGGATTTTGGAGAAGCTGCCACCCGCAAGACAGGAGCGCTTTAGGCGGCAGAGGGATTACCGGGATCCCAACGGCCCCGAGCCATCCCTCCTTGATCTAGCCGACTTCCTGGCGAGAGAAGTCAGCAGCTTACGACTGGACACCTTCGGGCGGAGCACGCCAAGCTCCAGAGAGGGACCCAGGAGAATAAATGATGGAAGAAGATCGGTGACTGTCATGCACCAATCCGAGTCAGTACCGAGCAGTAAGAGTCACGGCACCCCCTCGAGAAAAGAGAAGTGGAAGATAGCGTGTCCCTACTGTGAGAAAGAACACTGGCTGTCACAATGTGACCTATTCACAAAGATGAATGCAGAAGAAGTGAGTCAATGGATAAAGTCCAACCGGCGCTGTTATCGATGTGCGCGGCCCCACATGGCAGCCGAATGCCGCCTAAAGAAAAGGTGCAGCCGGTGCGATGGAGCCCATCTAGATATACTACACGAAAGTAACGGAAGACGGCCTATACCTGCACCACGGAGCGGCACCAAGGCAAGTGTCATGTACATTGACCCCGCCAGCAGCAGCGGAGCCCAAGTGCTCTTAAAGGTCGTCCGTGTGACATTGAGCTACCAAGATAAAGTCATGGACACTTACGCCGTCCTTGATGATGGGTCAGAGAAGACCCTTCTGCTCGCCTCCGCTGCGACCCAGTTGGGACTGCGGGGGAGCAAGAACGAAATGACGATTCGGACAATAAGAAGAGATTTAAAGACGATAAAGGGCGAGAATGTCTCCTTCACCATCGCAGCCAACGGGCAGCCAGAGCGACGGTACAAGATCACAAATGCTTTCACCAGCCAAGAAATAGGACTATCGCAGTACACCTACCCTGTCACCAAGTTGATGGATAAATATGTGCACCTGCGCCAATTACCTATCCCGCTCATAGACGGCGCTACCCCGACCCTGTTGATAGGCTCCGACCATGCAGAACTCATAGTCCCGATTGACCGGGTCCATACAGGCCCCCGAGGCTGTCCTGCAGCAGTCGAGACCCGCCTAGGGTGGACCCTACAAGGCCCCCTCGCTAAATCTCTCAACCGAACAGCAGCCACTAGCTGCTTCCACTCCAGAACGACAAAAGAAGACACCACTCTCCTGCAGCATGTCGAGAGGCTATGGACCCTAGAGACAATGCCCTTTAAGAACGAAAAGAAAGATATTCGCTCTAAAGAAGACATTTACGCCATCAACCTACTCGAGCAGGGGACAAAGAGAGTCACAGTCGGCGGAGTGATGAGATACGCAACTCCACTCCTGAGGCGAGAGGGAATGCCCACCTTTCACGCAAAGAAAGACGCCACGGAGCGCTATCTACTGAACACAGAGCGGCGCCTAGCCAAAGACCCCGCTCAAGAGAGTGTGTACTGAGCTGAGATTGAGAAGCTAATCACAGCGGGACACGTAACAAAGATTGACATTAAAGAGGCCGATCAGACGACCGAATCATGGTACGTGCCGCATCACAAGGTCCATCACAACGGCAAGGATCGCATTGTGTTTAACTGCAGCTACCAGATCGGATCCCAAAATCTGAATAAAGAGCTCTTGCCCGGCCCCACACTCGGCCCCTCCCTACTAGGCGTGCTACTGCGCTTCCGCCAGGACAAGGTGGCTATAAGCGGGGATATCAAAGGGATGTTCTTGCAGGTGAGACTAGTAGAGGAGGACAAGCCTCTGCTACGGTTCCTATGGAGAGAGAAGATCGGAGATGAGAACCCATCCATCTACCAGTGGGAAGTACTCCCCTTCGGAACCACATGCAGCCCGTGCTGTGCTACATTTGCACTACAGAAACACGTCACAGAGGACCCAGCAGCAGATGAAGAGGTCCAACACAGTGTGAAGAACAGTTTCTACGTGGACAACTGTTTACAAAGCGTCTCGACTCAAGAAGAAGCCGAGGCTCTCCTAATCAAGTTACGCGCCTCCCTGATCAAAGGCGGCTTTGATCTCAGGCAGTGGGCCAGCAGTGACCCGCACGTATTGCGCAGCCTCTCCTCCGCGGACAAGGCTGCCAGCAGCGAGACCTGGATGGCGACAATCCCAGGAGAAGCCCAAGAAATGACACTAGGACTAGTCTGGCGCTTCAAAACAGACTCGCTCCACTATAGACACAAACCCTTGGCTCCAGAGCAGGGAAGGTCGGCGGCGATACCGACCACCAGACGGAGTGTGTACAGAACACTCGCCAGACAATATGACCCGTTGGGATGTATTCTACCTTACACCACCAGGGCAAAGATGATTGTACGAGCACTATGGGACAAGGACCAGGGCTGGGACGACCCAATACCCGCACACCTTGGAGAGAGTGGGAGACGGAACTCCGCTCACTCCCAGGTGTCAATATACGCCGCAGCTACTTCCCATCCACAGTGAGGCCAGAGACATGCGAGATTGAGCTACACGTCTTCAGCGACGCCTCCGAAGTAGCCTACGGATCGGTGGCCTACTTGCGTGCCCAAGAGATGGGAGGAAAGATACACACTGCTTTCATCCTGGCCCGCTCAAGAATAGCCCCACGTAAGCAACAATCTATCCCACGTCTAGAGCTCTGCGCAGCCCTCGCAGGAGCGCATCTAGCCACGTTAATCCAACGTGAACTCACCATTCCGGTGCATAGAACAATCTTGTGGTCAGATTCCACGACAGTACTCACATGGATCAAGTCTGATTCATGCAGATACAAAGTCTTCGTGGGAGTCAGAGTCACCGAGATTCAAGAGTTAACAGAAGAAGCAAGCTGGCGGTATGTGGACACCAAACACAACCCAGCTGACGTCATCACCCGGGGAATGTCTCTGGATGACCTAACCCGTTGCAACATCTACAGTGACGGACCAGCATTCCTCAAGCTCCCGGAAGGAGATTGGCCTACGCCCACCCCGAGGGAAGCAAGTAACGAGGAGGCTGAGAACAAGAAACCTATGTTCTGTGGACTGAGCACTGTCGCCTCCACAGACCCCAACATAGATGACTGCATTACCCTAGAGAGTGCGCAACAAAGAACATTCCTGCGGCACCACCCAGAGATTCAGTCCACCACTGACATGTCAGCAGCTGACTACGAAGAAGCAGAACTTCTTCTACTACAACGAGCCCAGAGAGACTCGTTCCCCGATGAGCTAGACTGTCTACAGGGAGGAAACCCCGTCCCATCAGACAGCAGACTGATTCACCTGGCACCAGAGAGTGACGCCCATAATCTCATCAGAGTGGGTGGTCGCCTGCGGAGAGCCCCCGATCTACCAGATGACATTAAGTACCCGATCGTCTTGAACAGCCGACACAAGGTCACAGAGCTGATCATAAAGAAATATGACGAGGATGTACACCACGCAGGAGCAGAGAGAGTCTTCGCGGAGATCAGACGTCGTTATTGGATATTGCAAGGGAGAGAAGCAGTACGACGCTTCCAGCGAACCTGTCTAGACTGCCGTAAGTGGCGCGCGCAGCCCAGCATACCACGGATGGCTGACTTACCCCCCTGTCGCCTCCGAATCGGCGACAAGCCATTCCACTCCACAGGCATGGACTGCTTTGGCCCGTTGTATATAAAGAGAGGAAGAGGCACCGAGAAGCGGTGGGGTATTGTATTCAAATGCATGACCACCAGAGCGATACATATCGAGCTCCTTCCGACCATGAGCACAGACTCATTCCTTATGGCCTTCCGGAGATTCGCATCACGGAAAGGAAAACCGTCTACATTGTTGTCTGATCACGGGACCAACTTCAAAGGCGGAGAAAGAGAGCTGAGAGAGAGCTTCCAAGCTATGGGCCCAGAACTTAAGACCCACCTCGCTCCAGCCCAGATTGACTTCCAGTTTAATCCCCCGAACGCACCCCATTTCGGTGGAACCTGGGAACGAGAAGTACGTTCTATAAAGACAGCCCTGTACGCCGTACTCGGAGCCCAGACTGTGGCGGAGGAAGTCCTAATGACAGTCCTCACGGAGATCGAGGGAGTATTGAACTCAAAGCCCCTCGGTTACGTCTCCAGTGATGTAGCAGATGTCGACCCAGTCACCCCCAACACACTCCTAATGGGGCGGCTGGACCCCGCGCTACCCCAGACAATGTACAGGCCTGAAGAAGCGAACGGCCGAAGAATGTGGAGGTACAGCCAAGTACTAGCTGACAAGTTTTGGAGCAGCTTCCTACTTCACTACCTACCGTCTCTACAGACCCGCCAGAAGTGGGTAAAAGAGAGAGACAATTTGACAGAAGGAACAGTCGTCATGATTATTGACCAGTCACTACCCAGAGCTATGTGGCCGGCTGGCCGCGTAAGCAAAGTGATCACCGGTGCCGATGGCAAGGTCCGAGCAGCTGAAGTACTCGTCCAAGGGCGCACCTACACACGTCCCGTGGCGAGGCTCATAGAACTGCCCCGACTCCCAGATACTATCGATGATGACCATGACCCTATGACTTTGTGAGTTGACTGACCCTTACAGCGGACCTTGAGTGGTAGACAGTGCGGTTAATCTGTCTCTGCTTAGCTAATTAGGTGGGACTAATTAGGGGGCGGCTGTTGTGAAGGATCAGATTAAACCGAATATGTATATTTATTTATATATATATATTTAATTGTATTTGTATATCGTTTGATATCCCCTGTATATTCCTTGTACAATATGCATTGAATATCCCTTTAGTCTACTAAACAGCCCATAATAGTTTCATTCTACCATTGGACGAGAACCTGGCGCCAGGTTGCCATACCCCTAGGTCCAAGTTCAATCGTGCCGCCTAACATGTCGTGGCAAGCCCCGGTTCCGCGCAGGAATATGTCGGGCGAAATACGAATGGTACTATTTGTTCATAGCGCATATATATATGGCGCAAGTAAAGTAGAACTTTCTTTTAGTCCAGTTCTTTACCCTCCAACAGAGTGACAGACGCAAAGCCTCCCCACGACGCACGTGCGGTGTAGTAAGGCCTACTTGGCCCAGAATAGGCATTGAGATATCGTGTAGATTAATAGTTGAATAGTCATAGTTTGGCACTATACCGTCGAGTTGGACGTATTCTATTAAGCTAATAATAGTCTATTTATGTATGGTGCATCGTTCGGTTAGAGTTCTAAAGTTATCAGTACCCCCATCGTTCCTGACGTTATCTGGACGCTTAACCAGGCTGGTCAGACCCCTAGTGGTGATTGCATCCGAGGAGCTCCGGGCCAAGAGCGACTGGACCTGTATATTGGATTACTCTACCCGGACGACGGCGAGCCTTCCACGGCTTGGATTATGCTTTGTGTGCTTTGATTATTCCATGGATAAAGGCCAACACTGCGGAGTGTTGGAACTACCCCCCGGAGAGGACTCCAGGTGAGACGGCGCTCGACACCAGTGAGGTCGCCTCACGTCTCTCCGTTGTGGACCGGCAGCTACCGTCCACAGAGGGTCCAGCTGTATTCGTCTGCGGTCCGAGGTTCTGTGGGCACCGTGTCCAAGACTTTGGATTCTCCCAAGACACCGTCGGCCAGATGGGATACCGCCAGCGGCTTCTCTAACCCCCCCCCTCCTACTGTCTTACAACCAGCGGGACCCCCCCCCCCCTTAGTGTATCCAGCTATAATCATTTAAGTACCATCGCTATCGTTTTCCTAAATATTCCAGGTTGTATACTTACTCCCTGCGTAACCAGAGATTGGACGTTCAATGTTGATTTACCTACGAATACTCATTTGCCATAAAAGTGCATATTTCATATTTCAAATCATAAATGTAATTAAGTGATCGTTGTATACACCTTTTGCTGTATTAAACCTTCGATTTGGTACATTTGTGTGGATTCGTTTCATCAGGTGGGAAAGTGTTCATCATACTTATATCTTGTACTGGGTGGCCAGAAGTTAAAGTACATGAGGTAGTGGTATTAAATATCATATCTAACAATACAGTCAGGGAATTGTACCCCTCAGTTACAGTAAGCTTTTATTAAAAAAAATGCATTGTTTTATATTTCTAATCAAGTACTCAAAAGCCACATTTTTCTCCCTTTGGATTTCAGGCTGTGTTGGCCTGGCTCCGCCCATAAGCACTTTGAGTGACAGTCATCCACACAGTCTGCGACTGGCACAGATAGAGATAGAGAGAGACTGAGGGGGATACTAATAAATTTCGCCACGGGGGGCATAATCCCACAGGACAATGCATTGGTAACTTGTTTCAAATGACAATATATACCCCTGTGATTATTATTGTACGGATCGGAATACGGGCGTGCGCGTGGGAGCATGCGCAAAGATATTACAGTGATATGCTGGTGCTCGACTGCGAGGGAGAGAGAGAGATAGAGAGGGAGAGAGGGAGAGAGAGACAGAGAGAGGGAGAGAGGGAGAGAGAGAGAGAGAGAGAGGGAGAGAGAGGGAGAGATGGAGAGCGGGAGAGAGAGAGGGACACACACACGGAGGCACGGAGCACTGTGTAAATGCTGCGTGTGTGTGAGAGAAGATGGGTCCCTCTCTCTCTCTCTCCATCTCTGTCCCTCTCTATCTCTCCCTCTCTCTCGCTCGTCCGCTCCCTGCTCACAGTCAAAACCCGTTTGAGGAAGTGTCAGGTTACACTATGCGCTCTCTGCCTCGCTCTGTTTGAGGAAGTGAAGATATTTCCACTCGCTCTACTGTCAACCATAGAGGGGGCGTTAGTTATGCAAATCAGTGCTATATTCACGTCAGCAAAACTGTCAAGTCAGAACAGCTTAGTTGAGTGAGGGAAGATCTTGTGAACTCGAGACTAGACTGATGAGTCAATATGGTAATTAGAGACACAGACCCATTGATACTAACCCCTATTACTATAAAACCATGCTAAACACAGAAAAAAGCCATTTATAATGCATGTCCCCTTTAAGTCTTTAATGAAGTTTGTTGTCCTATATCAGAGTGCTTCAGTGTTATAATTTGGACCAAGTTTATGTTTGTTTATGTTTATTAAAGGATCCCCATTAGAGACACATGAAAGAGCCTCTAGTCTTCCTGGGGTCCTGGGGACCAAGTCTCTCTGAAGTTAAAGGGATAACGTAGTTTCCTTGGTCAGAGTTAGGAAGAGTCCTTCCTCAGCACAAACCATGCTGTTCCTCATACTAGCTCCGGATACAGACCAATGCAAAGTCAATGGGGTCGAGCTCCCGTCTGTACAAGATGATAACTAAACTGACATCTACTCCACAGTGCACACAAAGTGAATTTCAGTTGTCTTCAGTCAGCTTGTACAGACAGGTGCTTGACCCCATTGACTTTGGATCGGTTTGTGGCTAACGAGCTGGAGCCAGTATGAGGAACAACATGGATAGCGCTGAGGGAGGACTCTGCCCACCATCAACATTATTGGTAAGTAGCCAGGGTTCCAAATATCTGAGCTATCCCTGTCGTCTATTTGGGCACTTTCTGTTTGGCTTTGACCCTATCTGTGCACATTGACCATATTCACACTGCGGTCATTTTGCTTTTATGTCATGCTCAGGTTGGGATTCCCAACCCCATGTGATTAAGTGGTGATCAAGGGTAGATGGACTGGTAGTTCCATCATGGCCTAACTCTGACCATGGAAAAAAAGGGTCAAAAAGAAGGAAGGGTTGTTTGTTCGTTTGTTCGTTGTACTGTACTTGTGCTATAATGACAATACATTTTAATCTAATCTAATCTAATGTCAGAATACCAGCGTTCTATGCTCTGCGTGGTGCCAGACTTTGGTGCCAGTTCTATTGAAGCCTGTATTAAAATAAAAAAGAGGAAATATACATCAACCAATATAACAAACATTAGCTAGTTACAATGCAACAGATTGTTGGCGATTCTGACATCCGAGGTAATAACGAGGAGACGGTCGATCCCATTCAACTCAATGTCGGCCGAACTGAAAGTTTCCACACTTGGCACCGATGTGCGTTCACACGCCACACAGTGACATGATGACCCTTCCTTCTTTTTTATAGCTTCCTTGACTCTGACCCGGCGTGGCCCATGTTAACCAATCCGCAGTACTCACTGGAATCCACTAGGGGCTTCCACTTGTTGCTCCACTCGCTGAGCTGCTGGGCGTACTGTCTCTCCACGCGAGCTCTCTCCTGGAAACATACCACGATGTCATTACATGCCTGGAAGGCATCTTCCGTACGCTTCACCGTGGGCTGATAGTTCCCAGGCTGTGAAGACACAGAGAGAGAGGGGGGGGGTGTTAAAGAACAACAGAGGAGGATTGATTGAAAACTTTATTAACAGATTGCAGAATGGGTACAATACAGTACAGCTCAATACAAACAACTGCTAAGAGGATGCAGACCAGAGAAAGACTTTCGTCTTGTTTACATCAGGGTCCCCCATTTTCAATTCATCAAGTTATGTATGGTTTAGAGGCGCCATAGAAATGGGCTTGTACACTGACATCACCCCCGAGTTATGTAACACAAAACAAGTCACAGCTTGCATCTTCTTCCTCTCTACACCTTAAAAAACCGTGACACAACCGCATCCTTAAAGGTCAACAGGAATTCTCAGAAGTGCCATCAAAACGGCGTTAGGTTTCTCTCTGGTGAAAAGACGATGGCGGCGTGTGGGGTGTAGTCAGGGGGAGGGGGGGGGGGGGGGTTGGGCCAGACAGGCCTGCCAGTAGAAACACAGATGGAGGGGGGGGGGGGGGGGGGGGGGGTAGAGAGAGAGAGGGTATTGAGCATGATAACATATCCAGAGCAAGTGTTTTGTTTGTGGATGTGGAATTTGGAAGACTCTCCTCGCTTTTTCCTGGCACTCGGCCCGCGCTCTCTCTCCCACTCACTCACCCCTCTCCCCAGCTCCTCTCCTATGTCTCTCTCCCTGGGACTCTCTCTCTCTCTCAGTCTGTCTGTTGTCACACACATGAATGAATCGCTGACACGTTTACTTGCTATGAACATCTCCCTCTTTCTCTATCTTTCTCTCTTTCTCTCCCTCGTTCTCCCTCTTTCTCTCTCCTCTCAGGGGTGGACAGTATACTGACTTTTACTCTCAAGTAGGCCGCTCCCTCGCGCGTGCAATGCTGAGATACTTGTAATACTCTGCTTTGAGTAACGCCATATTAGGGAACGTTTTACAACTTCGAAAGCAAATATCCTGCTTTTTTTACTCCACTGCGTTTATGTAACCCTTACAATTACTAGTCGCTTAAAAGAAAAAGGTTTTCGTTTTCGTATATAAAAGACACAACTGGGCTATAAAACTGTTGCACTTTTCAACTTTGAGCCTTCCGACTTTAATAGGAAGCATATTATTCACAGCGAGCATAACTGGACCACCGGCGCCCCTTTTGGCTTAGATAGCTGTGGATATTCATGTAATAAAGGTTAAATGCTGCCTCACACTATTTTCAACATATACGTTTAGTTTCGACACTTAAAGGGGCGCTTCGCCAAAAGCACAATTCTCGTAGTGCACATAAATCTCACGCAATTTAGTTTTGACGGTTATTGAATGAGTCTGACTATGTCCTACAGTGATGGTTGTGTTAATAATTACAGCTACTGTAAGTGAAATTATGTTTTGAATGGAAGACGTTAGCATCTGCATCATTAGAGTAGATTCCATTCAGGTACTCCACTTTCAGGATTTGGGACCTTCTTCTACAATGACTCTCTCTCTCTCTCTCTCTCTCTCTCTTTCTTTCCCTCTCTTTCTTTCTCTCTCTCTCTCTCACTCTCTGTTGTGGTTTGAACTGACAACCCTCTCTCCCTCGTCTGAGAATTAAATGAAAACAGCTGAGGCATCTTGCATGGGGCCGACAGCGCCACAGCAGAACAGCAGCCAGCCAATCACGGAGGCCCAACACACAAAGCCGCTACAACAGAGACTGTGGCAGGATCAAGGGAAATGGCCGTGGCCCCTTGGTTGGAAAAAAATCTAATTTCATGTACAGAACCCACCAGCAGAGTTCCCAGTAAATAACGCTCGTTCCCAGTAAATACCGCTTGTTCCCAGTAAATAACGCTTGTTCCCAGTAAATAACGCTTGTTCCCAGTAAATAACGCTTGTTCCCAGTAAATAACACTCGTTCCCAGTAAATAACGCTTGTTCCCAGTAAATAACGCTTGTTCCCAGTAAATAATGCTCATTCCCAGTAAATAACGCTTGTTCCCAGTAAATAATGCTTGTTCCCAGCATAAAGCACAGGAAATGACCTGGGAACCAGAACCACACGTAGACCCTGCAGTAAACGACGAGCCTGCTACTGTACTACGCTGTTGCGCTCCGCAGTGGAATGCCCCTCTCGTCGTGGTGATGACTAGGCTACGCAAACACAGCACAGGGGAGCAGACGTTTGCACCATAACGACAGACAGGGTGGCAGGAGGACACAAACAGGAAGTGGGCTGGAAACACAACAGGAGCCTAGGCCAAATATTACAGAAGGAGAGAGATGAAACCGGGGCATTCGCCACCAGGCCTGTCAGAAGTATGGAGGTGGGGTTAAAGGGGTCGTTTGCTAGACAATTGGATGATAAGGTATATGAAATAAAGGAGGTGTTTACAAGAAGAACTAGGGGTCCACAAAGACGACTTCAAACTTGAAATGGTAACAACCGATGAGGTACTCAAAAAATTGAGCGCCCTCCAACCTAACAAGGCCACTGGCCATGACAACATCCCCTCCAAATTCCTCAGAGACGCAGCAGCCGCCATCACCCCAGTCATCACACACATAATAAACCTCTCTATAAAACAGGGGCACGTCCCCAAGGACTTCAAAATTGCGAGAGTGACCCCTCTGCACAAAAAGGGCAGCAAATTAGACCCAGGCAACTACCGCCCTGTTTCTATTCTTACCTCCATCTCGAAAGTCATGGAGAAAATAGTCTACGAACAGGTCGAAAAGTACCTGGCGGAAAAAAATCTAATCTACGAATTCCAATCTGGCTTCAGAACGTCCCACTCCACTGACGCATGCCTCCTCTATTTGAACGACCACATCAAACAAGAGGTGGACGCGGGCAAATACTGCGGCATGGTCATGCTGGACCTACAAAAGGCCTTCGACACTGTCAATCACTCCATTCTGATGGACAAGCTAAAAGCAATTGGTTTTGATAGCTTATCAGTGAGCTGGATGCAATCCTACCTGGAGGGGAGAGAACAGATGGTAGAGGTAAACGGTACTCTATCCCCCCACCTCACAGTGAGCTGTGGTGTTCCACAAGGAAGCATACTAGGACCGCTACTCTTCCTAATTTATGCAAATGACATGTCGTCAGCCTGTGACTGCAACTTGTTCCTGTTTGCGGACGACTCAGCCCTGCTGGTCTCTGACAAGAACAAGTTGCAGGTTGAAAAAACCCTCAGCTCGGAACTAGGCAAAATCTGCATATGGCTCGCTGATAACAAACTATCATTACACATGGGCAAAACAGAGTCCATTCTCTTCGGTTCAAATAACAAACTCAGCAAGACCGACGGCTTCTCAGTTACAGTGGGTGACAATATTGTCACAAGGAAAGACGAAATTACCTACCTGGGTTCCATCCTAGAGGCAAATCTTTCCTGTGACAAAATGGCATCCAATGTAATAAAAAAAAGTCAACCAACGAACTAGATTCTTGTACCGGATCTCCTCTCTGGTAAACAAGAATACCCTGAAGACTCTGGCAGGAGCACTCATTCAAGGGTACTATGACTATGCGTGCACCTCATGGTACCAAACCAAAGCACCTCAAAGGCGCTTAAAACAAAATTACAAACATCACAAAACAAACTGGTCAGACTACTACTTGACCTGAACCCCAGAACCCACCTCACCCCTGCCCACTTTGACAACCTAGGATGGCTTTGTTATGGTTTGACACCGACCCCAAACGCAACGACACAAGAGAGTTGGATTCAGAGTTGCCAAATACAAGGGCTTGTTTATTTGGTGACTAGAATAAGTGAAACAGGGAAAGCAGGTCAACAAGAAACAGGAACAATGAACAAGGGGCAAAGTTCTGCTGCTCTGCAGCTTCTCCCGGAAGGGTAGTCTTGGGAAGCAGGAGCAGACCTCTGTACCGCTCTGCAGACTCTCACGGCGGACCTCTCAGATGTTGTGCAAGACCGAGAGAGGGAGAGAGGGAACGGGTCAGTGACAGAGCAGACTTGAAACGAGCTGGAGGACAGGGTGTTATATTCTTCGTGTTAAACAACACAGTGATGAGCAATATTCCAGAAACAGCCCAAGTGAATATCTTCATGTAAAACACACAGTGAGCAAAAATCCAAACACCGTCCAATTGTGAAATACTATCTTCGTGTAAATACACAGTGAGCAAAAATCCAACACAGTCCAAATGTGAAACAATATCTTCGTGTAAATACACAGTGAGCAAAAATCCAAACACAGTCCAAATGTGAAATAATATCTTCGTGTAAATACACAGTGGGAGGTGGAAGATCCCAAAATATTATTCCATAAAGGAAAGAGCAAAAACGATAAATGGCTGGGTGAGTGACTGTCTGACAAAAAGGTGGTAGACTTCAGTGTAAAGGTTACACACGAAAATCGGAAATAGGTCAAGACAGTCAATCTAGATAAACTCACCCAGACGAGCTGCGTAAGAGGAACAGGAACAAACAGTGGAGGCGAGCGCGCGCCACGGAGCAGGTATCCAAGCGGAGGCTTCTAGGAAAGCGGAGGCTTCTAGGAATTTCCTGGAGATTAGCACAGTGAAACAGAAGCAACGGGGAAAAACATCCAGCGACAAATCAAGACGAACCAACAACTTAGGGTGGGGAAAACGGGGTATAAATAATGAGGGATCGATTGATTGAAAGGCAGTGACAGCTGGGGAATGTGATTGAAAAGCGTGGGGAAGTGAGGGAACCAATCAGCGACGTCTCAGATGACGTCAGCGGGGAGAAACGTGTGAACGAGGGAATTGAAATACTTGACAGAAAAAATGAATGAAAACAAAGCGAGGGTGGTTAAAGGAACAGAACGAGTGAGAAGGCAAGGACAGAACCTCACAGTACCCCCCCCTCAACGGGAGCCGCCCGGCGACCAGGCCGACCCGGCTCGTCAGGATGGGCCCGATGGAAGTCGGTGATCAAGCCGGGATCCACGATGAGCTGCCGGGAGACCCAGCTACGCTCCTCAGGGCCGTAACCCTCCCAGTCCACCAGGTATTGGAATCCCCGGCCTCGCCGACGAACGCCCATCAACCGGCGGACCTGCCACTGGGGGTGACCATCCACTAGCACAGGAGGCGGTGGATCAGGAGCCGGAGGCATAAGGGGACTGAGGGAGACGGGCTTAACCCGGGAGACATGGAACACGGGGTGGATGTGCATGGATGCAGGAAGCTTCAGGCGCAGGGCCGCCGGACTGAGTACCTTCAGGACCTCGAAAGGACCGACGAAGCGAGGGTTGAGCTTCTTGGCCGAGGACCGTAGCGGGAGGTCCTTCGCGGAGAGCCACACCCTCTGCCCAGGGCGGTAAGTCGGCGCGGGAACCCGGCGCCGGTCGGCACCACGACAGGCGCGCTCAGATGTCCGGAGCAGCGCGGTCCTGGTGATCTCCCAAACGCGACGGCAGCGGTCGAGGTGGACCTGCACGGAGGGAACTGCCACTTCCGTCTCCAGTGCGGGAAAAAGAGGGGGCTGGTAGCCTAGGGAGGCCTCAAAGGGGGAGAGGCCGGTGGCGGAACTGACCATTGAGTTGATCGAGTATTCAACCCAGGGAAGGAAACGACTCCAGGATGCCGGCCTCTCGGCTGCCACACACCGAAGAGCAGACTCCACGCTCTGGTTCATCCTCTCCGTCTGCCCGTTTGTCTGGGGATGGTAGCCGGAGGAGAGACTGACCGTTGCCCCCAATCCCTTGCAGAAAGCCCGCCAAACCTGGGAGGTGAACTGGGGCCCCCGGTCAGAGACGATGTCCTGGGGGAAACCGTGAAGGCGGAACACGTGGTGCGTCAGGAGGTCCGCCGTCTCGGCTGCTGAGGGAAGCTTGGAGAGGGCCACGAGGTGGACCCCCTTGCAGAATCGATCCACCACGGTCAGAAGGCAGGTGTTCCCCTGGGAGGAGGGTAGTCCAGTGACGAAGTCGAGCGCCACATGTGACCACGGACGGCTTGGAACGGGAAGTGGCTGCAAGAGCCCGGAGGGTGCCTGGTGAGAGGCCTTGCTGCGGGCACAGACCGCGCAGGCCAATACGAACTCCTTGACGTCGTTTCGCATGGTGGGCCACCAGAAACGACGAGCCAGGAAGGAGAACGTGCGATGGACGCCTGGGTGGCAGGCGAACCGGCTGGTATGGCCCCACAGCAGTACCTGGGACCGGACAGAGTCAGGGACGAAGAGACGGCTCCTAGGGACGTTGCTTGGAGCACGTTGGAAGCGTAGGGCACGCCTCACCACACCCTCGATGCCCAAGGTGATGGCTCCAACCACTCGGGCCTCCGGGATGATGGGAGATGGGTCCTCAGAGGGTGGAACCCCCTTGGAGTGCATCCGGGACAGGGAGTCGGCCTTCGTGTTGCGGGAACCGGGGCGGAAGGTCAGCGAGAAGTCGAACCGACTGAGGAAACTGGCCCATCTCGCCTGCCGACCGTTGAGGCGCCTGGAAGCGCGGATGAACGTTAGGTTCTTGTGGTCCGTCCAGATGGTAAAAGGCTCCTCGGCACCCTCTAGCCAATGACGCCACTCCTCCAGAGCCGCCACGACCGCCAGTAGCTCCCGATTGCCGGTGTCGTAGTTCCTCTCGGCGGGGAGGAAGCGACGCGAGTAGAAGGCGCAAGGATGTACCTTCTGGTCGGAAGGAGAACGCTGGGATAGGACAGCGCCCAGGCCAGAATCCGAGGCGTCCACCTCCACGATGAACTGTCTCTTGGGGTCAGGGTGGAGCAGGATAGGAGCGGAAGTGAACCTTCTCTTGAGGGAGCGGAACGCAGCGCATGCCGCTGGGGACCAGTCGAACGGCAGAGCGGGGGAGGTCAGCTTGGTAAGAGGCTCCGCCACTTGGCTGTAGTTCCGGATGAACCTTCGGTAGAAGTTTGCGAACCCGAGGAAACTCTGTAGCTCCTTCCGAGTGGTGGGTTCCGGCCAATCCTCCACTGCCTGGATCTTGCGAGGATCCGCTCGGGTCAAGCCCTTCTCCACGATGAAGCCCAGGTAGTCGACGGAGTTGGAGTGGAAACGGCACTTCTCCGCCTTGACGAAGAGCCGATTGTGGAGGAGGCGCTCCAGCACCCGGCGGACATGCAGGATGTGTTCCTCGAGGGTCCTGGAAAAGATAAGAATGTCGTCCAGGTACACCACCACGAACACCTCCAGCATGTCACGGAGGACATCGTTCATGAGTGCCTGGAATACCGCCGGGGCGTTGGTGAGACCGAACGGCATCACAAGGTACTCATAGTGGCCCCTGGGGGTCTTGAAGGCGGTCTTCCATTCATCGCCCTCACGGATACGGACAAGATGATAGGCACTTCGGAGATCCAGCTTGGTGAAGAACGAGGCCTGGGTCAGTGGCTCGAAGGTGGAGCTCATGAGAGGTAGGGGGTATTTGTTCTTGATGGTGATCTCGTTGAGCTGACGATAGTCGATGCAGGGTCGCAGGTCCCCATCCTTCTTTCCAACAAAGAAGAACCCGGCCGCCACCGGGGAGGAGGAAGGCCGAATGAGTCCTGCTTCCAATGACTCAGAGATGTAGAGATCCATCGCCTTCTTCTCCGGGGCAGTCAGACTGTAGAGGCGGCTGCCGGGAAGGGGAGCCCCTTGGCGGAGGTTGATGGCGCAGTCATAGGGGCGGTGAGGTGGAAGGGACTGAGCCCTGGTCTTACTGAATACCTCCATGAGGTCGTGGTACTCGGGAGGAACGGACGAGGGATCCGGGGGCAACTCACCAGCCGGTCTCCGGGGCGGGGGACAAGACGCCGCCTGTAGACAGCGGGCGTGACAGGAGGAGCTCCAGCCCCTGATGGTACCGGAGGCCCAGGCGATGTGGGGCTCGTGCAGCGCGAGCCAGGGCCTACCCAGGACCACCGGGACAAGGGGGGATTGGGTAATGAGGAACTGGATCCTCTCTACGTGGTTCCCAGCAATGGTCAGCAAGACTGGGCCGGTCCGTTGAGAGATGTCGGCCAGGCGGTGTTGGTCCAACGAAAAGATCTCCAAGGGCCTCACAAGGGCCTCAAGAGGTATGTTGGCTTGGGTGGCAAACTCGAAGTCGAGGAAGTTCTCGTCTGCCCCAGAGTCGATGAGGGCCTCCACCGTGGCACGTTGGTCCCCCCAGGCCAGGGTGACGCTCAACAGATGGTCAGGTGGTGCGCGGCGCTGGGAATGGGAAAAACGGCTCACCAGGATCTCCCGGGGTCCTGGTGAGCCCGATCTTTTGGCCGGATAGGGCAGTCGGCGATACGGTGTCCCGCACCTCCGCAGTAGAGGCAGAGACCGGACCTGAGCCTTGCCTGCCGCTCCGCCTGGCTCAGATGAGAGCGTCCCAGCTGCATGGGTTCCTCCTCGCGCACCGGACGGGGAAGCCTGTTACCATCAGTAGTGTTGGGGACGGGGCGTCCAGGAGTCCGGGGTGCTTCAGGAGGTGACAGTCGGGCCCTCTCGCGCCTTCTCTCCAGGAGGCGTCCGTCAATACGGATGACAAGGCTAAACAGCTCCTCGAGGGAGTCGGGCACCTCCCTGGTAGCGAGCTGGTCCCGGACTGCGTCACTGAGCCCCCTTATGAAGGTTAGGCGAAGAGCAGGTTCGTTCCATCCGCTCTCCACCGCCGCCAGTCGAAACTCCATGACATAGTCCGTCACCCTGCTGCTCCCTTGCCGGAAGGTCCCCAACCGGGCTCCAGGGTCCAGACCTCGGGCTGGATGGTGGAACACTCTGCGGAGCTCCGCCACGAAGTCTGGGTAGGAGAACAAAAAATCTGCTTCCATTGCCCAGGAGGAAGTGACCCACTGGGCAGCATGGCCTGACAGTAGGTTGGTTATATAAGCCACTCGGGACCCCTGAGCAGAAAAACGGCTTGGCTGATGACGGAAAACCAACTCACATTGCATGATGAATGTGGCACACTCCTCGGGATTACCGTCAAACAGCCGTGGGACGGAGAGAAGGGGTTCCCGAGGTGCGAGATCTGCTGGGGCTGCGGGGAATGCTCCTGGAGGGTGTGAGAGATGAAAAGTATTAACGGCGTCGCCCAGCGAGTTAAGCTGGGCGAGAATCTCGGACTGTTGTCCCGCCATAGCGGCCATTGAACCCTGCATAGGCAGGACCTGGTCCCTGAGGTTCTGCACCGCAGCCGCAGCCCGCTCTAATTGGAGACCGTGATCCCTGGTCAACTCGACTTGAAATGCAAGTGCGGTTCTGACCCCCTCTGTGTCGGCTGGGGTCGTCATGGTTGGTTCGTAATGTTATGGTTTGACACCGACCCCAAACGCAACGACACAAGAGAGTTGGATTCAGAGTTGCCAAATACAAGGGCTTGTTTATTTGGTGACTAGAATAAGTGAAACAGGGAAAGCAGGTCAACAAGAAACAGGAACAATGAACAAGGGGCAAAGTTCTGCTGCTCTGCAGCTTCTCCCGGAAGGGTAGTCTTGGGAAGCAGGAGCAGACCTCTGTACCGCTCTGCAGACTCTCACGGCGGACCTCTCAGATGTTGTGCAAGACCGAGAGAGGGAGAGAGGGAACGGGTCAGTGACAGAGCAGACTTGAAACGAGCTGGAGGACAGGGTGTTATATTCTTCGTGTTAAACAACACAGTGATGAGCAATATTCCAGAAACAGCCCAAGTGAATATCTTCATGTAAAACACACAGTGAGCAAAAATCCAAACACCGTCCAATTGTGAAATACTATCTTCGTGTAAATACACAGTGAGCAAAAATCCAACACAGTCCAAATGTGAAACAATATCTTCGTGTAAATACACAGTGAGCAAAAATCCAAACACAGTCCAAATGTGAAATAATATCTTCGTGTAAATACACAGTGGGAGGTGGAAGATCCCAAAATATTATTCCATAAAGGAAAGAGCAAAAACGATAAATGGCTGGGTGAGTGACTGTCTGACAAAAAGGTGGTAGACTTCAGTGTAAAGGTTACACACGAAAATCGGAAATAGGTCAAGACAGTCAATCTAGATAAACTCACCCAGACGAGCTGCGTAAGAGGAACAGGAACAAACAGTGGAGGCGAGCGCGCGCCACGGAGCAGGTATCCAAGCGGAGGCTTCTAGGAAAGCGGAGGCTTCTAGGAATTTCCTGGAGATTAGCACAGTGAAACAGAAGCAACGGGGAAAAACATCCAGCGACAAATCAAGACGAACCAACAACTTAGGGTGGGGAAAACGGGGTATAAATAATGAGGGATCGATTGATTGAAAGGCAGTGACAGCTGGGGAATGTGATTGAAAAGCGTGGGGAAGTGAGGGAACCAATCAGCGACGTCTCAGATGACGTCAGCGGGGAGAAACGTGTGAACGAGGGAATTGAAATACTTGACAGAAAAAATGAATGAAAACAAAGCGAGGGTGGTTAAAGGAACAGAACGAGTGAGAAGGCAAGGACAGAACCTCACAGGCTTAGAGTAGACGACAGAGTACAGCAACTTGCAATGGGCCTGGTCTACAAGATACACTATACGACCGGGGTGCCCATGTACATGTCAAAATACTTCCCAAAGGTCAGTGAATACCACAACCACTACACCAGAGGAAGCTCAACAAATCATGTTAAACCCAGATTCGGCTCAAACAAGGGACTAAACACGTTTCGCAATTATGCCACAACAATGTGGAATGCCCTACCCAAAGCTGTAAAGGAATGTGAATCCCTGCCCACATTCAAAACCGCTCTTAAAGAGCACCTACGGGAGGCTGCAATTCGAAACTGGCCACCGTAAATGCCCAAAACCCCCACCACCTCCTAATAGACAGTCTCCTCCCCACCGCATGTATATATTCCCTCCCCGCCGTACGTATATTTCTCTCCCACCCACCCACCCCCTCCTAATGTACAGTCCCCTCCCCATCATATGTATATACTCTGTCAGGATCTAGGGGTAACAGTACTGTATATTTGAATACCGTTTATGTCACAAATGTATCAGTACTAAATACCTATATGTCCCTATGCCATAAATGTCATGTATGGTGTGTATGTCATAAATGTCTATATGAATTGAAAATGGGGGACCCCGATGGAAACAAGACAAACGTCTTTCTCAGGTCTGCATCCCCTTAACAATTGTATGTATTGAGCTGTACTGTATTGTACCCATTCTGCAATCTGTTAAATAAAGTTTTCATTCATTCATTCATTCATTCAACTAGGCAGCTAAAAAGGAGACATTTAATAAACAACAATGCTGATGTAGGCTACTGTGTGTACCTCATCTCACACTGACCCCAAAACTGTAAACACACAGGTTAGAGCATTATTGAGCATTAATGCATTTGAATCTGTTCTCTGGTGATAGGCTATCGTTGGTGGAGGACTCCAAGTACCTGATAATGGAGTTCATCAAATAATGTAGATGAAAAGGTCAAATGAAAAAGTACATAAAGCTTTAAAAAGTGCCCACCTCCTTCCTACATTGTACATTGTCAATATCCCAATGTACAGTTTTGCTTGTACAGTCGTACAGTGTTTCCCCCCCCCAAACCCCTCCCTACCCAACCCCACCCAACCTCCTCCAATGTACAGTTTCTACGTCAAATGTATACTCTCTTTTTTAGACTCTTTTTGTATCACAAACAGTACTGTATTTGTAAATCTGGTATGTCATAAATGTATAGATGTAGCAGTACTGTCTATCTGTATGTCATGTATGTCATATATGTTATGATGAATTGAAAATGGGGGACCCTGATGTAAACAAGACGAAAGTCTTTCTCTGGTCTGCATCCCCTTAACAATTGTGTGTATTGAGCTGTACTGTATTGTACCCATTCTGCAATCTGTTAATAATGTTTTCAATCAATCAATCAATCAATCAAGCCTCTCCTCTCTTGAATGAAGTCCCTTTGATCGAATCCACCTCTCTCTCCCTTTCATACAAGAGTTTATGCTCTTGACAACTAAGCTGACAGACAAGACTATTGCCATGGTAAAGTTGGCAAATCATCTCAAAATGTGCCTGTTCATGATAAGCAAGGTTTAAATAAACAATCGGCATGAAAATCCAGTTTTACTAGTTTACATTTTTGCACTTTTTTTCTGTAAAAACTGGCAGACATCTATTAAATTGAGGAGTATGCCTTTGATTTTTTTTTTTTTTTTTTTAATCATGTCACTTCCCTTTGAGTTATTCTATGTGTTACATGTGTGTGTATCATCTATGTGTATTACATTGCACGTGTTGTACTTTTCTTTTTATATAAAGTAGTTTGAAGTGAACTACCTTTTCCCAGTAACTTTTAACCAGAATATATTTCTCTTGAAGGTATAACTTTGCTGTTATTCAACTCATTCTATTGTGGAGTAAATTATCACTATACTCAATAGTGAACACTCAAGAACACTCAATACTGATTTCTCCACATACAAGCACACATGAACACACACACACACTAAACATCCTCACTTACACTCTCTCACACACCCTACATACATAATACACTCCAAAAAGGTCACTTTAAAAACAATATCAATATCCCGAACCCATTGTATATTTGTATATTATGTATATTATGACTTACTCATTACCTTTTACTCTTACGTTTAGCATTGTATTTTATTCTTACGACTTGTCTTGTTATTTTATTTATTTGTATTTTTGACAATCCAGGCGGGCATGGCCACCTACATTTCACTGCATGTCTATGTATGTGACAAATAAAACTCTTGAATCTTGAATCTTGAATCTATACCTTCAGAGTAGCTTCCCTAACACTGTCTGTAACTAGCAGGCATGTAGACTGTAGCTACAGAAGGTGTTGTCATGGAGACATCAGCTACTGATACTAAAATACTATTTCTCGTCACGAAGGCTTTAGTGAAAATGGGAAAAACACGTCCTGGAACTACCCTAGAACTATAATACTAGAAACTACGCAGCCATGAGATCTCTACAATCTACTCCGTAGAACAACTAAGCTTATTGGGATTTCTAATCTAAATCATTTTGTACACAGTAACTAGTTTCAACTTTATGGTGACTTGAATCTTACCCTAGTAGTGAGTTCACACATGTATTATTATGTGAAATGTCCCTTTGAGAAAAATAACAGCGTGACCTTGTTTATCTATAATCTTGTTTGACCATGTAATTTATAACCTAAACAACACTGTTTTGTCTGACTTGTCTGCAGGTTTATCAAGACTTTGCAAGGGCATGCGAGTCTCTCCATCTCTTTTTCTCTTTCTCTTTCTCTTGCTCTCTCTCACACACACACACACACACACACACACACACACACACACACACACACACACACACACACACACACACACACACACACACACACACACACACACACACACACACACACACACACACACACACACACACACACACACACACACACACACACACACACACACACACACACACACACACACACACACACACACACACACACACACACACACACACACACACACACACACACACACAATCCTACCATCCAGAAGCTCTGGTGGTATCCATCTTCAGGGCCATTCTCAGGCGGGAGAGTCGACATCCTTACCGCTGAGAAAGAAAAGGATGGACAGTCAGAATTACAGTCTTATATCCAACGTATGCGTTCGAATCTGCACTGGTGGTATCTCCATTACATTTCTATTCTGTGAGAGTTAGAAAGGCTGCAGGCCGCCTACCACAAACTAACTTTATCTCCGTGACTCACGGTGTGTTTTCACTGATAAGCTTGAGATACGGCAGTCGTGGAATGTCTGCAGTGAAAGAATTGTAAAAGTCCCATTGATGTTTCAAAATATTGCTTCAAAAGCCTAAAGATTGCGAACCCTGTTAGGGACGTGAGTTTCACTCCGCTGGTTTGATATGGCACAGTAACCGAGGGTACAGTAAGACGAGACACAGACTGTCAGAGGCCTGGCACGCAAAGCCAAGGGAAGGGTTGAATCCCCTCTCCCAGAATTCCCCAGCGTTTTGAAACTCGAGCTATCCCAAAATAAACAGGGGGTTAAAGGTCACTACATATCATCGCTCTCACTCTCTATGTCTCTGGTGGGGCTTGTCTTCCCCTCCCTAAAACAAAAGAAAAAAGAAAAACACACACACACACATCCATACACAAACTCACATGCTCATAAGCCAACAACAGACACGTATACTGGCGTGCAGGGGGAGAATTGGGCACAATTGAAAACAGACTAACCCCCTATATGTATAGAGGCTGCACGACCCAAGCCAGCTCACTCTGAAGGCATGTAGCAGAAAATGTGATAAACCACTCTGTAGATTCTATCGTTGAGGAGAAAACAAGCCAGCAACTCTTTCTTTGCCAGTTTTCCTCTCCAGTCGTTTCTCTCTCTCTCTCTCTCTCTCTCTCTCTCTCTCTCTCTCTCTCTCTCTCTGTCTCTCTCTCTTTCCCCCCGTGGCTCTGTCAGGCGCACAATTAGATCCAACGATTTTTCCACTACACAGTATATGCCCCCCTCTGTTCATGAGACATCACATGATCTATAATAAATGATACTTCACGCTCTCTCGCTCTCTCTCTCTCTCTCTCCTCCGTGTCTTCCAGCAGTGTGTAGATTACACAAACCCCAAACGGGTCTTTTACCCCTTGCGTCTGCAAAACGCCACAGGAGGTCAGGAAAATAATTAATCACTTCCCTTTTAACCCTCAACCTCAACTTCCTGTCCCTTCACTGGTCCTCTCTTTCCCCAGGGGATGATTGTAAAGATTTGAGGAAGAAAGAGAATGCTGTTCTCCCATATGATTAGATAATGCTGTTCCTCTGTGTCAGATACGGCATGATTAACGGCATGATTAGTTCCTCTAACTGGTGTGATGTCAACACAGCGCCTAAATAATGAGGTTTGGCCTCAGAAATCATACAACTAGTAACTCACTGATGTACACAATGTACAGTGTAAAATGTGTGTGTCCCCTTCCCAACCCCCCCCCCCCCCCCCCACCTCCAATGTACAGCCCTCACCCAACCCACCCAACCCCACCCCACCCAACCAACCTCCTCCAATGTACAGTTTCTACGCCAAATGTATATACACTCCTTTTCTGGACACTTTTGTATCACAAACAGTACTGTATTTGCAAATCTGATATGTCATAAATGTATAGATGTAGCAGTACTGTCTATCTGTATGTCATGTATGTCATATATGTTATGATGAATTGAAAATGGGGGACCCTGATGTAAACAAGACGAAAGTCTTTCTCTGGTCTGCATCCCCTTAACAATTGTATGTATTGAGCTGTACTGTACTGTACCCATTCTGCAATCTGTTAATAAACTTTTCAATCAATCAATCAATCAAGGTAATGTAAAGCCAGTTATTAATGTTGCAAGCAAATGACTTGTATCAGTGTCATTGGTTTACCAAACATGATTAAGTAGTAAGTACAATACTTTACAAAGGATAAACTTACCATCTACTGGAACTGGTATAGATTTGATTTCCTCATATAGGTTTTTCAAGTATGATTTTATAATATCTCCCAAAGTCAGACAAAAAAAGTTGCACTTTAAATCAAAAGTCTTCAACTACTCCTGTGAGTTCGATGGTCCCAGACGGCAAGAGAACGAACTCAAATAGAGAAGCTGTCAAAACCTTCATTTAAATCCAAAAAGAGTTTAGCTGAAGCCTCCGCGACCAATTCTCTCACCCTGTCACCCCACTGCTACAGCGGGCTACACCCCCGCACCCATTATGGCACACGCTCTCTCTCTCTCTCTGTCCCTCTCTCTCTCTCTCTCTGTCCCTCTCTCTCTGTGTCTCCCCCCTCTCTCTCTCCCCCCCTCTCTCTCTGTGTCTCTCTCTCTCCCCCCCTCTCTCTCTCTCTCTCTCTCTCTCTCTCTCTCTCTCTCTCCCCCCTCTCTCTCTCTCCCTCTCTCTCTCTCCCTCTCTCTCTCTCTCCTCCCCCTGTCCCCGTCTTGTCTGTCACGCACAATTCAACACACACACCCTCGCAACAAATGAATGCATTGGAACATAAATAGATGTATCATGTCACTGTATCCATTAAAACAAACCTTTATAGAACGCTACCTTGCTTGGCCGGGAGACGGTGAGAAAGTTATTGAATGTGAATGAAGAAAATGCAAATTAAGTCACGATAGCCTACCTCTCAATCCTCCAGTGTTGTGGTCCTCGCTGCTCTTGGCCCACTTTTCAAGTATTTTTCCACTCCTTACGCAAAGTTTTATGCCTCGTCTTTCTCTCTCTCTCTCTCTGTCTTTTCTTCTTTATTCTGCTCCAGCAGCTCTTCTACCTTTTTTTCCAATGGTTCAGCCGTGCCGCATTCTCTCTTCTCCCCCTTTATTTGGCCCACAGTTTGTGTCAGATGAGTTGGCGACCCTCTTTTTTCGTTTCTCCTCCCTCAGTCTTTCTCTCCAAAACAGCTGCAGGAAAACTAGTTCTCTCTCTCTACGCGCTTAAACGCTAGACAGGAGCTTACCCTCATCTCTCTTTCACACACACACACACACACACACTCTACCTCTCTCTCTCTCTCCCTCTCATACCCTACCTACCGGTGTGGTGTGAATGAAAACGTTATTTAACAGATTGCAGAATGGGTACAATAATACAGTACATACAGTGTCAACGTGTGTAACGTGTTGGGGGCATCTGTGGGGCTTGTGTGTGTGTGATTATGATTTATGAAACGTTGTTTACAGAGAACATGAAAAATCATGCCCCCGTGGATATTATACCCCCTACATCCTCCTCCAGTCCTCCCACTGTTCCCCCTGGGAGCTTTAGGTCTGCTGCCTGCCACAGCTGGATAAGACATCCGGTGTGTGCGTGTGTGTGTGTGAGACGCGTGATTTTTTTTCGTAGCCTCTGTTTGCGAATATGCTCTCTGATTGGCTATCCCGCGTGCATAGACTACTGCACTTCCGCGTTACATGGAGCTCGTGAGGGGGAGGGGAAAGAGAGCGCGGGGGGATAAAAATGAATGAATGTTGATTAGAGACTTGACCTAAGTGGTTGTAGTTATTATATGGCTCTAGTTACGGCTAGTCGTAGCTCGTCTAATCAACATTCATTCACGCGCTCCCGCTCCCCCCTCTCTCCCACGAGCTCAAAGTACCGGAAGTGTTGCGGTGGTCTGTGTTGTGTGTGTCACGAGCGCGCGCGTGCATGCATGTATGTAAAGCCCTCTTCGGGTTATTTGAAGCCTGGGGGAAACAGACAGCAACATTATCCTATTGTTGGTGACCTAACGGCTAACGCCTAATGCTATGCTGTAGTTATGACTCTGAGCCCCGCCTTGCCAGGACATGTCATTTTAAAAATTACACAGCTGCTTGGCTTCTTTGTTTTGCATGCTCTGTTGCTTCTCTAGTAGTCCAACTGTTCAGACTCAGAGCAACTGTTTTTACAATTATGTTGATATCGGACTGTGCGCCTCCCATAGCCTGGGCAGCCATTATCATCAGTTATTATCAATGTCATTCACATTCCAGAAAATAACTTAGTTTAAAAAGAAAACGAAAAAAAAAAATTTAGGCAAAATCATAAATGGATTTCTTTTTTAGACGGCATCTCGTTAGACTACTAGTTAACTGGGGTCCTTAGAGGAGAGCGTCGTATAAAAGAGGCCATTTTGACCGTACACGTTCTTTCGAGTTTCGACAACTCGACTGTTTGTGACGCGTGCTGTTGGAGAGCAAGAGACGTAGCTAGGTAAATCATAATTTCTTATTCTTACTTTACTATACGTTTTCCAATATAGTTTTCGGGATTAACGATTAAGTTGTTAACTTTCAGAATGTATGTCATGTTGCATGGCTAATTTTCATGATGTCGGACGTTTACCAGCAGCAATGTAAGCCGCATACTGGCGAAGCTGGGTCAGCATGTGGTAGTTAGTTAAGTTAGCCAACCTTGTAGCTAACTGGCTGGTATGGGTTGGTGGCATAATAACCTTGACTTAAAGTTGATTTCCACTATGTAATGTAGCCGATAACTACCTAATCCAAAAGAGTTCAGTACCGTCTCAAGTCAACACCCCCTCCTTTGATGACTTGCACTGGGCTCTGAATGTTTGTGGCGATACAAGTGCACCTCTGGCCCTGACAAGCCAGAGTTACTGAGGAGACTCGCTGCATTATGAATCATATTAGTTCTATCAGTTATGATTAAAGTGTCGTGTGGTGATGGGTCATATTTATCTTCATGATGTGTGTAATTAACCCATGTTTTTTTCTTCCCTCAAAGGTGTTTGAACCGGAACATTGAAACTACCAGGTCAGTTCCACTTATATTAACGTTACCTCTCCTCTTATGGCCTTTCTTGGCTGAAAAATGCAATATTTTTTTGTCTCTTGTGATGCATTGCACTGGGCTCAGAAAATCCATGTTGATAAAAGTGCTGCTCTACTACTGACATGGTAGAGTCTGATGAGACTAGCTAGAAATTAGTTTACTTCTGCTTTTGTGTGATGATGGGTCATATTTATCTTCATGATGTCTGATGTGTTTAATTTACGCATGTTTTTTTTCTTCCCTCAAAGGTGTTTGAACCGGAACATTGAAACTACCAGGTCAGTTCCACTTATAGTAACGTTACCTCTCCTATTGTGGCCTTTCTTGGCTGAAAAATGCAATATCTTTTTGTCTCTTGTGATGCATTGCACTGGGCTCAGAAAATCCATGTTGATAAAAGTGCTGCTCTACTACTGACATGGTAGAGTCTGATGAGACTAGCTAGAAATTAGTTTACTTCTGCTTTTGTGTGATGGGTCATATTTATCTTGATGTCGGATGTGTTTTAATTAACGCATGTTTTTTTTCTTCCCTCAAAGGTGTTTGAACCGGAACATTGAAACTACCAGGTCAGTTCCACTTATATTAACGTTACCTCTCCTATTGTGGCCTTTCTTGGCTGAAAAATGCAATATATTTTTGTCTCTTGTGATGCATTGCACTGGGCTCAGAAAATCCATGTTGATAAAAGTGCTGCTCTACTACTGACATGGTAGAGTCTGATGAGACTAGCTAGAAATTAGTTTACTTCTGCTTTTAAAACTGATAGTACTGGAATGGAGGAGCACTGCTTACATTCCCTGATCCTGTTTTTCTTCTCCTCACAGATGCTGGTACCTACCACAGGTGACTTCGGTTTACTACATGGTTCAGAAGGCCACCTGGTGTAACATGCATTAAATTAAACCATGTTTACTTTACATGACCCTGCAAACATTATGGGAAATGTGCTTACAGTCTGGACAAGATGATGGATCCACATTTCCTCTGCTTTCAGTAGACTGCTAGCTTAGCACAAATTAATGCAAGCTGATGCGGACCAGCTAGCCTAGTTGTTGGCCAAAAACGCCTCTCCCGGACTTGTAAGATGGGCTAGTGGTCTATCCACTTATTTGTGCTGCTAGGCTAGCTTGCAGCCGGATAGCTTTCAACTGGACCAGAGGAAATTTGCATCTTATCTGACTAGAGAAGACTAATGCATTTCCCATAATGTTGGCATGTTTCTTATTAAGATACTTTTAAGCTTTTTGTGAAAATATCCTTAATATTTGTGTTCATTGCCCTATTCTACATAAATAAAAAATGTCACTAAAAGTTGTGTTAATTTTTATTCAAATGAAGATGTGTTCAATTTTTAGATTAAAGCGTGTTTGATCTTAAAATTCAATGTTGAGCTGTGGTAGGTAACTTGGGAGACATGAAATGGAGCTGGTTTGTCATCCCTTTTGAAGACTGGGCGATTTGGTGCACATTCCTCAGTGCCTAGGAAGTGGTACTGTATCTTAGCCCTTATGATGAATGATGTGCCTAGTTGTCTGCTAGGAGAGGCTGTACAATACCACCGTTTGGCATGTAATAAATGCTGTTTACTTGAGGTGTTAATGGTGCTGGGCACATAATGTAAAACATGCAGGCATATTTTGGGGTTAATTCCACGATCTATAGGATGTGAGTTAAAGATGTGCAGGTTTGTCACAAAGGTTGGTCTTAAATTTAGTATAGTCATGTATTTGACAATGGGTGGTTAAACTAAATTGCATAGTTGGGTAAATACCATCTATATGCTAACTAATGAATGCTTGTTTATACAGTGTGCCCCCCCCAAACACCTCCAATGTAAATTACCCAGTATGGTTGTCAATATCCCAATGTACCCAACCTCCAATGTACAGTTTCAGTTTCTACGTCAAATGTATATACTCTCTTTTCTTGACTCCTTCTGTATCACAAACAGTACTGTATTTGCAAATCTGGTATGTCATAAATGTAGCAGTACTGACTATCTGTATGTCATGTATGTCATCTGATGAATTGAAAATGGGGGACCCTGATGTAAACAAGACGAAAGTCTTTCTCTGGTCTGCATCCCCTTAACAATTGTGTGTATTGAGCTGTACTGTATTGTACCCATTCTGCAATCTGTTAATAAAGTTATCAATCAATCAATCAATGATTAAAGGCTGTATGAAGGCTCAACTGAAGTACAAAATGTATCCACGCTTATTGGCATTAAACAGACTATTGCCTTCAGCTGGTGTTACTTAAGAGTTGCACGGACATAAGCGTGTATGTTGAAATCCATTTCCATTGAACATTTAAAATGAACTTGGCACCAGTATCTCGTAGGGTATACGATGCATCGATTAATCAAAATGCATTGATTCTAATGTGTTAGAATCGATGCATCGATTTGAATATGTTAGAATCGATTATAATCTAAATTAATCGGGTGGGGGGAAATCTATTTTTCTTAATGTTTTTTTTTTTTTTTGACTTATAGATTCATGCTGAGTGAATCGGTTCCCCCAGCCACATTTGTGTATTACTTTTTTTTGGGGAATTAACTGATAGAAAATTAATCTAATCGAATCGTGGTCAAATGAAGAGATTTCATGATGCATTGAATCGTTGCCTGAATAATCTTAATCGAATCGTTGTGAGGTCGCATCGTTACACCCCTAGTATCTCGGTTTTTCAAGTAGATTAGATGGGAATTATATGAGCCATTCCCGTTGTGTTGCATTATTGACTGAGAAAACGATACACAACTCAATTTTGTTTCTGTATCTTTATTATAATTCTAACAATTTATTATTCATCTCTTAAAACATTTGAAATTCATGTTTATATGAATGTGCGTATATGTATATCACATATACATATATATTCTGTAAATGACCTCACTTCATATTTTCATATTTTTTTTTAATATATATATTTTTTTTTAAAAGATCTCTTAAAGGAAATGAGATGCTTTCTATACAGTTAGGCCGATTCCCTCAAATCATACTCTTTCTCCTGATGTCTGGAATGGCCCATCTCTCAATCGTAGTTAAGATGCAGGGACAGGAAGGAGTTTGTCACATTTACTCAACTCAGCAGCAGGGACAGATGTGTTGGTTAGTCCTTGTTCATTCAAAGATGTGATGAATTGGCCTTATACACACTAGCAAAAATTGTATACACCCCCCCCCCACACACACACACATCTGCCGTTGAAGAGAACTCGAGCCAAAAAGAAAACATATCCTTGTGTAAACAGGCAGACGTTGAATCCGGTTCACTTTGAAACTAGACAAAACTGAAAAAAAATTACAGAATTTTGCTAGTGAAAACGAGGCCATTGCATAATGCACTGGTAAGAAACCGTGAGCTGGAGGCATATATACGGTACTCACACATCTCAACTGTACAAGGTGCTTTATACAAACAGGAAGAAGCAAATGATGTGCAAAAAAAACAACAGAGTGGAGCTCTTAATCCTGTCAGGTCAATACAATGGAAGGGGATGGATTTTAGAGAATGGGTCCAACTGGATAGAAAGCAGGGCAGTTAAATAACAAATACATTGTACCTTTTTCATGTTAAACGTTATTTGGAAGACAGAGATTCTTTAGAACTTTTGAGATTTTTTTTTACATCTTAAACCATAATTAGGATGACCATTATTTTCATCGTCCTTATTGCTAAATCACTTGCAAAATTCTAAAATTACAGAACCAAATCCTGTTATGAACTTTGAACTGTGTGAATAAATAGCTTGTGTTTATATGCAGTATAAGGGGAATTATTTTAGGAGACCCATAGTCAGTCACATCTTTCTGAATAGGAAGAGGAAAGAGCAGAATTGTAAAGTCTCCAACTCTGCCCTTTCATTGGACGATATGTTTGAGGACTCAGACGTGGCATGAGACTGAGACGATATGTTTGAGGACTCAGACGTGGTATGAGACTGAGAGGATATGTTTGAGGACTCAGACGTGGCATGAGACTGAGACGATATGTTTGAGGACTCGGACGTGGCATGAGACTGAGACGATATGTTTGAGGACTCGGACGTGGCATGAGACTGAGAGGATATGTTTGAGGACACGGGCGTGGCATGAGACTGAGACGATATGTTTGAGGACTCGGACGTGGCATGAGACTGAGACGATATGTTTGAGGACTCAGACGTGGCATGAGACTGAGACGATATGTTTGAGGACTCAGACGTGGCATGAGACTGAGAGGTGATGTTTGAGGACTCAGACGTGGCATGAGACTGAGAGGTGATGTTTGAGGACTCGGGCGTGGCATGAGACTGAGAGGATATGTTTGAGGACTCGGACGTGGCATGAGACTGAGAGGTGATGTTTGAGGACTCAGACGTGGCATGAGACTGAGAGGATATGTTTGAGGACTCAGACGTGGCATGAGACTGAGAGGTGATGTTTGAGGACTCGGACGTGGCATGAGACTGAGAGGTGATGTTTGAGGACTCGGACGTGGCATGAGACTGAGAGGTGATGTTTGAGGACTCAGACGTGGCATGAGACTGAGAGGATATGTTTGAGGACTCAGACGTGGCATGAGACTGAGACGATATGTTTGAGGACTCAGACGTGGCATGAGACTGAGAGGATATGTTTGAGGACTCGGACGTGGCATGAGACTGAGAGGTGATGTTTGAGGACTCAGACGTGGCATGAGACTGAGAGGATATGTTTGAGGACTCAGACGTGGCATGAGACTGAGAGGTGATGTTTGAGGACTCAGACGTGGCATGAGACTGAGAGTATATGTTTGAGGACTCAGACGTGGCATGAGACTGAGAGGATATGTTTGAGGACTCAGACGTGGCATGAGACTGAGAGGTGATGTTTGAGGACTCAGACGTGGCATGAGACTGAGAGGTGACGTGTTGTTGTAGGTAGATAGGTCATGATGACAAAAGCCCTTTGATCTCAACATCCGTGAGAGAAAAACTGGACTAAATGCTATAATGTGCTGTCTGTGAATGAAGGATGAAAACACAAAAAAAAGCAGCAATTGACCTATCTCAAGCCCCGCCCTCCTTGATCCTTAAGAAAGTAGTAGTGAGTCGAGTTGCAAATCAGAAAAATGTATGTATGTTTATTATGTATGATTATTGATTAGCTCAAGTGTGGGAAATAGCTAAACAATGATTATTCAGAAAAGCTGTAATGAACTTGTCATGTGAAGAAAAGTGGGAACAGAGATGGACAAAAACATGCACATTTTTAATAGTAGCTTGCATCAAGGGCATCCCCAGAGTACACTTGCTACATTCTCATCACCTGCATAATATGAAAGGCGAACTAAATATCATTATTTTAAAACAAGCTAGATTTGAGATTGATTTCATACAGCAGGGGCTGTGCAGGATCAAAGTGTAATGTTGAGTTCATTTATTCACAGTTTAACAAAATCACCCTTTTCTCTCCACCAATATCAAACCAGAGTAGTTACTAAGAAGGGAAGAAACTTGAAATAGCTCTAATATGTGCTTCACATTAATTTACAGAGTTCCTTGTTGTACAGGACCAGTGTAAAAGTAGCCTGTAGTTCACTAGCTAATATTCCTCTTTCAAAAACAGAAATATCCATACAACCACCACTAGTCTGTATCTGTATGACCACGCACACACACACACACACACACACACACACACACACGCACGCACGCACGCACACACGCACACACACGCACTGTAGGCTTGAGTCAGAAAATGCATTGGCTAAATGTGTGAGAGTGCCATCTTGGCCACCGCAGGCCAAACGGGGGAACTTCAGCTCTTAAAGCAATAATAACAGTAAGGACGATGATAGTAATGATAAATAGTAACAATAAATCTCTTCATATCAATAGCAGTATTCCAGACCCATTTTAAAGTTTAAAAATTGTTGTAAGAACAATCATAGTATTAAAACCGATATAAGCATTTTTTTCCTCTCTAATCCCGTTCGGTTTGGGGGCGCGTCTGTGTTCCTCCTCCTGGCCTCCGGGTTCTGAAGGAAGATTGCCACGTCTAGCAGGAGTAGGGGGATTGGGTGGGATAGAGCGAGAATTGGCAGTTTATCTCTCTCCCTCCCCTCTCCTCTGTAGTCCCTTCCTCTGGCAGAACGGGTGCACGGCGGGTGCTTGGGTCCTGAGGAGGAAGTCTTTCTTGATAGATGGGATCTTCAGGGAGGTCGTTTCCTAACGCCGTCACGTTGTTCCCATGACAAATGAAAGCACAGTCTCCTTT
>NC_140178.1:30613420-30620920 GCF_963971535.1 Notolepis coatsorum
GTGACCGGCTACACGCAGGTTGCAGCACTGGTATGTTTTTAATTATATATAAGGCTGTTTTTGGTAAACTTCCATTGTACATCAGTTCCAAGCTTGAATTAATTCAAAACTCCCTCAATCTCAGATCCAGCACCTGGATGCGCTTTAAAATACTTGCGGACTGAGGCAAGTAAAATAAGTAGTGCTGTCAATAGATTAAAAAAAATTAACTAATTAATCTCACAATTTTCTGTAATTAATCTAGATAAAAAAATCGCATTTTTCTACTTAAGACCGAAGCTTGTAACAGATATTTACTTGAGTAAAATCATGGAATTAATGTAAAATCAACACAAAGAAAGTATATTTATATTCAAAGACTATTTTAATAGCTTTCTTTGAATACAGTTTCTCTAAACCATCAACATTGACTCAGCTAGACCTCTTTCTTATATCCGCGGCGCTAAGATTGAAGATTTTTCACTCCATAGATGAATCTAGATTAATTTATTTTAATGCTTTAAATAATTTAAATTAATCTCTAAAGTTAAAGCATACATTTTGACAGTCCTAAAAATATGCCTATTTTATTTTGGTCCTTGGTCCTGGAATGACCTCCAGACACGTCTCAAACTGGCCTCTCCGATCTCCTTGTGTCGCTTCAAACAAAAAAAATATCTGAAATCCTTGCCACCTGCTGCTCCTGCTTTAACGTGTAGCACTTTTCTATACAGGTTGATTGTTGTTGTTTTATTGTGCTTGTATTTTATTAAGCTGAATAAAAAAAATTCATAAAAAACTTCGGTTGTATGGTAGTCTACTTATTATTGGAAAATGGCTGCCCGCGGCCTGGTCTCACCCCCCCCCCCCCCTGTCTCTCGTACCGGTCCAGCACCCTCCTCAGGGCGCGCTCGATGTTCATGCGGTGCCCCACGCGCGTCACCCCCAGGTCCAGGTAGTCCTCCTTGGTGAGGGAGGGCAGGTGTGTGCCGTCGATCTCGTTGTCCAGGAAGCGCTCGCGGTGCTCGCCCAGGTTCAGATAGCCCAGCCAGTCGGCCACGTCGTACTTGGTCCAGTAGGGGAGCGGCTTGGAGGCGAAGGGCTTGGTGGGGGACGGCGGTGGGAGGTGGGGGTAGCTCAGGCACGGGGGAGGAGGGAGGGGGTGCAGGGGCGGGGAGGAGGTCCCCGACAGGAAGTGAGTCGGGGAGAGGGAGCGGGAAACCAGCATGTTGGAGTTGGGAGGGGGCGGGGCGCCGGAAGGGGCGAAGAGAGGCGGGGAGGGTGAGAAGTAGGGGTCCCCCAGGGGGTTCCCGGGGGACGGAGGGGTGATGGAACCGCGGAGGTCGTAGAGGGCGCTGTACAGGGGCGTGGTCGGGAGGAGAGGAAGGGAGGAGGGGCGCGGGGGTCCCGCCGTGGGCCTCTCCGACGGGGAGATGAGGGGGCTGGGGGCGCGGCGGCGCTGGAGGATGTGGGACTCCGCCTTCCTGGACTCTCGGCTGGGGATGAACTGGAACTCCAGGGCTTTGGTCCGGTACACGGGCCTGTGTTTGGGGGACGTGGGGTACGGGGCCCCGTAGGTGGGGGACAGCGGGGAATGGGAGCGCGGGGGCTGCGAGGACGCGGGGGGCGGCTGCGGGGATGTGGAGCGCGCCCAGATGGGGTACTGTGAGGGAGGGGTGGGGGACGGGGACAGGGCGGGCTGGGAGTGCGAGACGGGGGAGGGGGACTGGGACCGTGCCGAGGGGGGGCTCAGAGCCGAGGCAGAGTCTTCTGAAAACCTGCAGGGGAAAGAAAGAGAAGTTATACAATAAGAAAGGAGGAAGAATCAGGAGAACGAGAGGAAATACATGCACAGACACACACACACACACACACACACACAGACACACACATGGACACACACACATACACAGACACACACATCAAGGTGAAACATTTCCACCACATTTACAAACATTTTGAAATTATTAAAATTATTTCACACTGCTAATAATTGGACAACATTACATGGGTGAGAGTGTGTGTATAGATCAACGTTCTCAAAGACATGCTGAGTTAAACATGGCCTCCTCTCCTTTTTGTCATTAAACAGGCAGTAAATTGGAGTTGGTATCGACGTTCAATGTTTATCCTGACAGTGAGGAAGATGAAGGGCAGCGCATGTGTGTGTGTGTGAGTGGTTCTATTACCTGTTCCTGCTCGCAGAAAGACATGAGCGGATGGAAAAAGCATGGGGTATAGAAGAGCAGAGTTTTACACAGTATAGACTGAAGACACACATGGCACAGAACTGAACAATATGGACAGCATTTTCCTTAACAGGTGTTGTGATTGTGATATAACTACTGTATAGTCTTTGCACGTCTACGCTTACATTTGGAGTCATGTATTTTAGAACTCTTTCTCCCATTGGATTTTCCTGTAACGTCCGATTCCTTTGTATTATTTCTGTTTGACTGACTAGCCTAAATCTCACGTTCTTTCATACTATACTATTTGTATATATATTTTTAATGCCTATATTGCAGCCTTTGGGATACGGATATTGAATTCTTTCATACTGTGATATCAATGATGTCTACATATTGTTCAGTCCTACACAGAACCAGACAGTACAAGTTGTTCTCAAAGGCTTGAGGGCGTGTGTCTTCAAAGGGGGGTCCCCGGAAAAATGGAGAATAGTTTTAATTTCACTGTAATTTCATCCATAAGGAACACAATGACAAAATGTATATAACTATCCTGGTCATAGGCTTCACTCTCTCCTCTAATCATATCCTCGTCTACGGCATAGACATAGGATTCCGTAATAAAACATAATCTAAAAGCAATAATCGTATCAAATGGGGCGTCCGTGGTCTAATTTGTGTCTAATAGGTCAGGGGTCTTTTGATGTGAAACATCAAACTGGTTCAGTTTGAGAACCAGTGGGGTCAGAGCACCGATCACAACAACTGAGACATACTGTACAGCGGAGGACAAGCAGGTGAGGTGTTCACAATGTTGCATGAACATACAGTCTCTCAGCAAGCTGCAACCAGCCAACGACTACACCCCCCCCCCTATTCTCACAGCAATGAAATAGAAAACCAAAGCACGTAGAAGGGTGTACCTGTGTCTGCTCAGAGCTCTCTGGCTGCTCCAGCTGTCTTTGCTTCTTTGCTGCAGTTTGCTGTTCAGCTCATTGATGATGCTGGGCTTCATGCTGGACGCCGGGGGGTATATCTTTCTGCCCTCCAGATAGGTCCCGGCGTGGCCCCCCGCGTCGCCGCTCATCTGCCCTTCACCCCACAGAGGCTTCATCTCAGGGGTACGCGGCTGATCAAAGTACGGCGAGGCGGGACGTCCCAAATTATGCGAGTCCCTCGCCCCGTAACCCCCGTCCTGGCCTCGCTCGTCTCCCCCCTCTCCCTCCTCCCCGTCCTCCTCCGGCTCGTCCCTCCGCCTGTGGGAGTGGAAGGAGGCCGGGGCGGTGCCGGCGGTCTGTCTGCGGAGGTCTCCGGCGCGGCCTCCCTCTCGGAACCGGTTGCTCTTGGGGTAGGTGGAGGCGGGCGAGGTGGCGTTCTGCATCTCAAACGTTTGTCCGTCGAGGTAGCTCATGTAGGAGTCGAGCAGATCCCCCCCGCCGCCTCCCCTGTCTCCCTCCCCTGCCCCCCCTCCTCCTCCTCCCACCCCTCCCCTCTCCCCCCTGTCCATCCTGTCTCCCCTCGTCCCGGCCAGGATGCTGTCCAGGTGGTGGTCACTGCCGCTGCGGCTGTCCAGCTCCTCGATCCCAGAGTCCCCCACCGTCTCCTGGGACTCGCCCGTCTTGGCGGCAGAGAGGTGTTGGTGCTCCCCCGACCTGCGGCTCCCGGCGGCGGGAGAGGTGTGTGTGCGCTCGTGGTAGAGCTGGGTGGAGGTGGTCGCGGCGGCGGTTGTGGCGGCACAGCTAGCGGTCATAGTCTGGGAGGCCATGCCCCTGAGGAGGGCAGAGGTGGCAGAAGTAGAGGAGGCAGCCGCCGGGCTGCGGTAGGCCGGCGGGGGCGCGACCGCGTGAGGGGGCGGCGTGGGAGAGGAGCGTCCCGGCGCGTGGGTGCTGTTGTACATGTGGGGCGAGTGGGACATGGAGAAGGGTCTGTGGAAGGTGCCGGGCGGGGGCGGGGGGGATACCGACGGGGGAAGCGGCGCTCCCATCGCGGTGGCACGCAGGAGGGCGGAGGGCGAGGGGGGAGGCTGGGGGTTGGGGGAGGTCTGGGCGGAGGGAGCGGACTGGGTCAGGTTGGCCACCTCGCTGTCATAGGACGTGAGGCTGGAGGCGGTGGAGTCTCCTGCTTGGGGCGAAGGGAGGGGCGTGTGAGAGGCGGGAAACCCGCTACTGAAAGGTTCTTTTTGGGGGGGCGGAGGTGGCGGAGGGGGTGGAGGAGGCGGAGGTGGGGGCTGCTGCTGCTGCTGCTGGCGGGATGCCATCACCCTGTGTTGTTGCTGTGAGTACCCTGCCATGCCGCCCCCACCCCTGTCAAAGCTGTTCGCAAACTCTAGGGGAGGCGGGAGGGGGTCTGCGAAGACAAACTCGTCATCTGCGTCGATGGAGGGGGCAGGGGGAGGGAGAACCATTAAGCCACTCCCACCGCTCCCTGTACCACCACCACCACCACCACCCGCCTGTTGGGTGGCAGCGTGGGGAGGAGAGGGAGGGGTGAGGGACCTGGCGTAGGCACCGGCCTCACTTTCCATCCTCAGGAAAGTGGGCCGCCGAGGCTGCTGGGACTGAGACAACTGGGCTGCTTGTTGGGCAGCAGCTTCAGCAGCTGCATGAGCCGCTACCTGCTCTGCCCTCCTCATGTAGCCCTCCCTCTCTCTGTCCCTCTCTCTCTCTCTTGACCTCTCCCTCTCTCTGTCCCTCTCTCTCTCTCTTGAGATCTCCCTCTCTCTGTCTCTCGACATCTCCCTCTCTCTTTCTCTCGACACGTCCCTCTCTCTCGACCTCTCCCGTTCCCTCTCCTTGAAGGTGGGCTGGTACGGCTGGGACTGGTAGTGGTGCGTGTGGACCGTCTTGTCCTCAGAGAAGCGCACCCGTAGTCCCTCTCTGGCCCCCCCACTCTCCCTCTCCCGCTCCCCTCCGGCACCCTCCTCACCCCAGACACCCCCGGCCCCTCTGAGGATCCTGGGAGAGGGCGGGCGCCCGGCCACGCTGGGGGTGGTCGCCGCCAGAGAGGAGGAGGTGACCAGGTAGGAGGAGCTGGAGGACAGGGCCGTGGAGGAGATCGGCGGAGAGTTGACGGTCGAGGAAGGGAACGCCCCGACGCTGGACATTTGACGGCCAAAATGGTGGTCGGCCCCCCTCCGCAACCTGCCGTCGTCCTTCAGGGCCCGCTCCCTGGCGGCCAGGGCCAGGCCCAGAGGGGACGAGGGGTCCAGTACCTTCCCCGTTAGCGGGTGGATGAAGGTGGTGGTGATGGGCGGGACCGGCGGCTGCCTGCCTGCTGCTCCATAGAAGTCAGCGGGGACAGACTTGGGCTGGTAGTCTGTCGCAGGAGAGGAGTACTCGGGCAGGCCGAAGGCGGGGGGCATGCTGCGGGTATGGTGGATGAACGTGTCGCCGGAGAACATGCCCTCGTCGATGGACTTGGACGGCCGCAGCCGCCCGGAGGAGCCGTCAGCTGCGCTCATCTGATGATGCTGTGAAACCTGAGTCCTTGACCCTCCTCCTCCCACTCCGCCACTTACTCCTCCACCGTCCGCTAGCCCCACCTCCTCCTCGGCGGACATGAAAAAGGAGGCACTCTTTCTCCTGGCTTCGTGGAAGCGCTCTCTGTCTCGACGGGCTGCGCCCACGATGGCGGCCCCGAACTGGCTGGTGAAGTCCAGGTTGTCCTGGGCTCGAATGGAGGGAAGCGACGGGGGCGGAGGGGCCGGGATGGAGGGCGGAGCGGGGGGCTGTGGCGCCGGGGTGGACGGAGGGGGCCCGTGGGGTGTTTTGGCTCCGTCCGTCTCCCCCGGGGGTGCGGGGTCGGCCTCCACACTGCTGCCCTGGCTACTGCGGCCACTGCTGCTAGTGGAGGGAGCCTTGACGATGATGGTGGGGATGGGAATGGAGCTCTTCTCCACTGTGCCCTTCCCCGCCAGCGTCCCCTGGGCCGTACGCAGATCGTCCACCTTGGACTGCTTCACAAGGGGGACCTTCCCTCTCCGGGCCGCTCCTTTGGGCACCCCTCCGCCAGCCCCGGCTAAGCCGCGGTCCACCCGCTGCGGCTGGCTCGGTTGGCTCTGTAGTTGCTGGGGAATCACCGTGGCGATACTGGCGGGAGGGACGGCGGTGCTGTAACCCCTCCTCAGGCCAGGGGCCTTAGCCCCTCCTCCGCCCGCCCCCGGGCTCCCGGCTCCAACATCCTCCCCCTGGTAGCTACCCTTCCGCGAGGCGGTCCGGCTCTGAGCGGAGTGGACGGCGGCGTGTGCGTACTGGGCCGCGCGGTCCACCCCTCCGCCCCCGGGGCCGGTGCTGGGGCCGCCCGCCCGCTCTCTGCCCCCGTGAGTGAAGTGGACCGACTGGGAGTAGAGCTGGTAGTGTGCGGAGGTGGCGGTGGACTGGGACACGGAGACAGAGGGCTGCTGGGACGACTTGCCCCTCCAGCCCAGGGGCGGGGCCGAAGAGAAGGGAGGGTCCGGCGGAGCGGTGGTGGGGGGAGGGGGGATGTCGTCGGGGCCGGGCACCGAGAGACTGCGGGCAAACTTCACGGCGGGAGTGTGAAGGAACTGCTTCTCCTCCTCAAGCACCCCTGCAAGCACAGCGTTCACAAACAGAGAGGGGTGAAAAGGTCGTATCAGGGTAGGGGCTGTCGGGACGTCCTGTACGTCACATTACAACTGGTAAACTGGTATGGATCAACGTGGAGGTCATTTTTACAATACACCGCATCGATATAAAAACGTGTAAACTGAAGCAATAACTTGCAATAGGAATTGGACTGGAAGACAACATTTTAAATGAAAGACTCTGCGGGAAGCAACAGTTGTGATTGGAGGATCAAGAAAAGGGGGTGGGGTTTGAGATAGGTCAATTGTGTTACAATCACACCACAGTTGAATGTATAAAAAAAATTAAAGTACCAACAAAAAGAGAAGAAATATGACATGGTATATTGGCCACATGCCCAGCCCCTAAATATGTCACAATCGACTCCTGGCTCCCTCTCTGTCACCTGCTCCTCACTCCCTCTCTGTCACCTGCTCCTGTCTCCACCTCCTCACTCCCTCTCTGTCTCCACCTCCTCACTCCCTCTCTGTCTCCACCTCCTCACTCCCTCTCTGTCTCCACCTCCTCACTCCCTCTCTCTCTCCACCTCCTCACTCCCTCTCTGTCTCCACCTCCTCACTCCCCCCTGTCTCCACCTCCTCACTCCCTCTCTGTCTCCACCTCCTCACTCCCTCTCTGTCTCCACCTCCTCACTCCCCCTCTGTCTCCACCTCCTCACTCCCTCTCTGTCTCCACCTCCTCACTCCCTCTCTGTCTCCACCTCCTCACTCCCTCTCTATCTCCACCTC
>NC_140178.1:30625920-30634431 GCF_963971535.1 Notolepis coatsorum
CAGACACACACAATAACACACGTAAGTACCCCCCTCCCCACACACACACACACACACACACACACACACACACACACACACACACACACACACACACATACACAGACACCCACACCCACACACACACACACACACACACACACACACACACACACACACACACACACACACACACACACACACACACACACACACACACACACACACACACACACACAAACACAGCCAACCATGGCATTGTGCATTTACCGGTACATCATCGTAAATATACAGTAGCCTGAAGGCAATAGAAAAGAGGACTCCTGCACACTGCATACTTAATTAAATACAGAATAAATTGCTACTTCCTCACCCTCCTACAAACACACGCACACACACAAACACACACACAGACACACACACACAAACAAACACACACACACGCACAAGTAATCTTATAGTGCGAAGATGACTCCCACCTCTCTCCACTGTTAAAGGTAGTTAAAGTCCAGACAGTGTAGAGGTGGAGACAGCAGGAGGGGACAGAGGAGAGACCGCATTAGTGGTTAGAACACATGACAGGGCTGTCACTGTCCACAGGGATACACAGAGGTGTACAGAGACACAAGGGGTTAAAGATGTGACCATTTAGTGTATGCAGCCATGTGCTGGTCAGTGTGTATGTGTGTATGTGCGTGTGCTGGGCTGATTAGGGAGAGAGAGAGAGAGAGAAAGAGAGTTATGTCCTATTAGCTAGAGGCAAGGAGGTTTATTTGGTAGCGTCAAGTAATTTCAATATATATAATATAACATATATAATAATAATAATATCTTCTAACGACATTAACAGCTGTTTACCATATAAACATATTGTAAGATTATGTCATAACCAGTTTAGTCAATAGTTGCTGTTTTGAATAATATTGTAAGAACAATTCAGGCAAGGTGCAGAATAATTTCCATTTTAATGCCCCTGCTATCTTGCAGCATGACTTGTAGGTGAACTGGGACACTGCACCAAATAGAGATAGTTTATTAGGCGTCACAGCTAAATGAATTGGATGCATTAGAATAAGCATATGGCAGGGGGCCCGACATGGCTTCATCACACATTATACTCCTCTAACCGTGCTTAATGATGTCTTTCTGCAGCACCAACACCAGCACCCAGTTCTGAGGGAAGTTGTGCTGTATATTTATGAGCACCGGGACTATTGCCTAGATTAAAGCTGCAATAACGAGTTACTGACCACTAGGGGGCTGCGAGTCACAACTACAGTATAAACAAACTCTTGGCATGAGGTTCGTCAGGGATCGTGGGGGGAGGGGTATGGTTTGGACTTCTCATTTTGAGAAATAGTCAAAGAACACGTTGCGGGAATTGTCACACTAGAAGAAAAAAGCCTATTCTAACATGCTACACTTTTCATTGGGGTGTTTGGCTGTGTTTTTTTTATTTTTTTATTATGTCACACTACAAGGGGTAAAGACGCCCGTTTGTCATTCCTGATGTTCATAATCGGGCACGACACTGTAAATGTGTCACATAAAATCGTGTCAAAATCTGGCTGAATTTGCGTTGTCTGATCCCAGCATAAGAGAGAGAGAAAAAATCAATACAACTTTCTCTTGGGCATTATCTGGTTGTTAAACAAGGTAGTTCGCTTACAAACACAATACTGTTCTGACACAATATTCATGTAATTAAGAGAAAAATACTTTTTAAATGCATATGTTTATAAAAATAGGCGGAGCTAAAGCACGGGCCGGGTTTTGTCAACAAAGAAAATAATAACAGACTGGCCACTGGTGGCGTAGGGTTGTTTGAGTACTGTAGGACACTATGACTCAACAAGACCTTCTCACGGCAGGTGGTCATAAGAAGCTTTGAAAATGATGTGAAAAATACTGTAGAAAGCAGTTATTGCAACTTGAATTTTTCTTTTTCAAAAACACAAAAAGAATTTGCTACTGGGTATGTCCTACTCATTATTAAGTTACTCTGTCACTAAGTGTTACTATATGAGAGATTGGTTCTTTATAATACAGACAGCACCACTACCACTAGTGGGTGTGTGAGGTAACGTAGTGCACGGTGAGCGCTGGTTTACAGGTGAGGGTAGGAGGCCAGTGAGCTTGTATCATCAGTGTGGGGCCTGGGTGCTCATGCTATACTGGTCAGGGGGAATCGGGCCACAGAGAGAGGGGAGGGGGGAGAACAGATAGGTAGTGGGGCAAGGGGTAGATCTCAACTCAATATAGTCCCCGTCATATTTTAGTAGCAGTAGCAGGCAGGACATAAGAGCCGCTGTGTATTGGGTGGGGAGTGTTGGACAGACCTAATGTCCCCGGGGACAACACTTGTAAGGGAGAGTGGTGTCTGGGAGGTCTGTGGAATGGGCTGGAGGCTGACCTGAGATCAGCTCGGGGAGTCCCACTGCTTCCCTCCTGCTCCTCATATCATCTGCTCCCATAAATCATCACCTGCTCACTGAGCATGCCCAGAACGGACAGCAGCAGCAGCCGCCACAGTCTCCCTCCCAGCAACGCCCACCCCCTGCAGCGTTACCTTGGCAACAAACACTTGCAGAGTGTCAGTGTGTGTTCTTGTGTGCATGTGTGTGTATGAGAGTATACGTGTGTGTGTGTATGCATGTACATACATGTGTGTGTGTGTGTGTGTGTGTGTGTGTGTGTGTGTGTGTGCGTGTGCGTGTAAGAGTATGCGTATGTACTGTGTGCGTGTTCCAGGAACTGATGAACTGGTTCAGGGGCGCTGGGGTTAAAGCTGGGGACTGGTGGACGCGGAGGGGGGAGGGCTGGTGGGAGGTCGGAGTGCAGCGGGTAAGGGGGGGGGGGAGGGGTAAAGGGTTGGGGCAGTGTGAGGGGGATCAGAGGGTGGGTGGGTGGGGGACACTCTTTGGGGGCGGGGTTACCTGTAGTGGGGGTGCTGGTAGTGACAGTGTGGAACCTCTGAAACAACAGTGAAATGCATTGAGACTCTCATCCATGGTGATGGTCCCAATCTCCTGTCGTCACTACAATACTCTCACCGTCCCTCCTCTTGCTCTGCAGCTTTCTCTCAAGGATTAGCCCCCCCCCCCTCTCTCTCTCTCTCTCTCTCTCTCTCTCTCTCTCTCTCTCGCTAGCCTTCTCTCTCTCTACACCCTGATATTCAGCATCAGACAGTCGTTGACAAGGTGTTATGTCAGGTACTATAATGCACCATGTCAGCTCTATACAGTACTGTAGCATACAGTACATACAGAACTCTTTATTAGACCCAGACCACTCCATCACTCTGTCACTCTATCACTCCTTCACTCCATCACTCCATCACTCCATCACTCTATCACTCCATAACTCCATCACCCCATCACTCCAATCTCCATCACTCTATCACTCCATAACTCCATCACTCTATCACTCCAATTTCTATCACTCTATCACTCCATCACTATCACCCCATCATTATATCACTCCATCACTCTATCACTCCATCACCCCGTTGCTCTATCACTCCATCGCTCCATCCTCAGCATCGTTCCTCTTGTTCTTCAGCTTTCTATCAGTTTACTCTCTCTCTCTCTCTCTCTCTCTCTCTCTCTCTCTCTCTCTCTCTCTCTCTCTCTCTCTCTCTCTTCTCTCTCACTCTCACTCTCTCATGCACATTTAATTTCTTACTCTATATTTAGCCTTAACTAAACCCCCTTCACCCTATGGGTATCCTTGCCCCCCAACCCTCCTGTTTCACACCCATGTTCCATCAGTCCTCATCACCTCATTATATCACCTTTCTCTATTTCCTTTCCACTACACCTCCCTCCACTTATCTGATCATCTACCCATCCATATCTCTGTTCCTCTACTTCTCTACCTCCATCTCTCTGATCCTCTACTTCTCTACCTCCATCTCTCTGATCCTCTACTTCTCTACCTCCATCTCTCTGTGCCTCTACTTCTCTACCTCCATCTCTCTGATCCACTACTTCTTTACCTCCATCTCTCTGATCCTCTACTTCTCTACCTCCATCTCTCTGATCCTCTACTTCTCTACCTCCATCTCTCTGAACCTCTACTTCTCTATCTCCATATCTCTGATCTTCTACTTCTCTACCTCCATCTCTCTGTTCCTCTACTTCTCTACCTCCATCTCTCTGTTCCTCTACTTCTCTACCTCCATCTCTCTGATCCTCTACTTCTCTACATCCATCTCTCTGATCCTCTACTTCTCTACCTCCATCTCTCTGTTCCTCTACTTCTCTACCTCCATCTCTCTAACCCTCTACTTCTCTACCTCCATCTCTCTGTTCCTCTACTTCTCTACCTCCATCTCTCTGTTCCTCTACTTCTCTACCTCCATCTCTCTGATCCTCTACTTCTCTACCTCCATCTCTCTGTTCCTCTACTTCTCTACCTCCATCTCTCTGTTCCTCTACTTCTCTACCTCCATCTCTCTGTTCCTCTACTTCTCTACCTCCATCTCTCTGTTCCTCTACTTCTCTACCTCCATCTCTCTGATCCTCTACTTCTCTACCTCCATCTCTCTGATCCTCTACTTCTCTACCTCCATCTCTCTGATCCTCTACTTCTCTACCTCCATCTCTCTAATCCTCTACTTCTCTACCTCCATCTCCCTGTTCCTCTACTTCTCTACCTCCATCTCTCTGTTCCTCTACTTATCTACCTCCATCTCTCTGATCTTCTACTTATCTACCTCCATCTCTCTGTTGCTCTACTTCTCTACCTCCATCTCTCTGTTCCTCTACTTCTCTACCTCCATCTCTCTGATCCTCTACTTCTCTACCCCCATCTCTCTGATCCTCTACTTCTCTACCTCCATCTCTCTGTTCCTCTACTTCTCTACCTCCATCTCTCTGTTGCTCTACTTCTCTACCTCCATCTCTCTGTTCCTCTACTTCTCTACCTCCATCTCTCTGATCCTCTACTTCTCTACCTCCATCTCTCTGATCCTCTACTTCTCTACCTCCATCTCTCTGTTCCTCTACTTCTCTACCTCCATCTCTCTGTTCCTCTACTTCTCTACCTCCATCTCTCTGAACCTCTACTTCTCTACCTCCATCTCTCTGTTCCTCTACTTATCTACCTCCATCTCTCTGTTGCTCTACTTCTCTACCTCCATCTCTCTGTTCCTCTACTTCACTACCTCCATCTCTCTGTTCCTCTACTTCTCTACCTCCATCTCTCTGATCATCTACTTCTCTACCTCCATCTCTCTGTCCCTCTACTTCTCTACCTCCATCTCTCTAACCCTCTACTTCTCTACCTCCATCTCTCTGTTCCTCTACTTCTCTACCTCCATCTCTCTGATCTTCTACTTCTCTACCTCCATCGCTCTGATCTTCTACATCTTTACCTCCATCTCTCTGATCCTCTACTTCTCTACCTCCATCTCTCTGATCCTCTACTTCTCTACCTCCATCTCTCTGATCCTCTACTTCTCTACCTCCATCTCTCTGTTCCTCTACTTCTCTACCTCCATCTCTCTGATCCTCTACGTCTCTACCTCCATCTCTCTTTTCCTCTACTTCTCTACCTCCATCTCTCTGTTCCTCTACTTCTCTACATCCATCTCTCTGTTCCTCTACTTCTCTACCTCCATCTCTCTGATCCTCTACTTCTCTTCCTCCATCTCTCTGTTCCTCTACTTCTCTACCTCCATCTCTCTGATCCTCTACTTCTCTACCTCCATCTCTCTGATCCTCTACTTCTCTACCTCCATCTCTCTGATCCTCTACTGCTCTACCTCCATCTCTCTGATCCTCTACTTCTCTACCTCCATCTCTCTGTTCCTCTACTTCTCTACCTCCATCTCTCTGATCCTCTACTTCTCTACCTCCATCTCTCTGTTCCTCTACTTCTCTACCTCCATCTCTCTGATCCTCTACTTCTCTACCTCCATCTCTCTTTACCTCTACTTCTCTACCTCCATCTCTCTGTTCCTCTACTTCTCTACATCCATCTCTCTGTTCCTCTACTTCTCTACCTCCATCTCTCTGATCCTCTACTTCTCTACCTCCATCTCTCTGATCCTCTACTTCTCTACCTCCATCTCTCTGTTCCTCTACTTCTCTACCTCCATCTCTCTGATCCTCTACTTCTCTACCTCCATCTCTCTGTTCCTCTACTTCTCTACCTCCATCTCTCTGATCCTCTACTTCTCTACCTCCATCTCTCTTTTCCTCTACTTCTCTACCTCCATCTCTCTGTTCCTCTACTTCTCTACATCCATCTCTCTGTTCCTCTACTTCTCTACCTCCATCTCTCTGATCCTCTACTTCTCTTCCTCCATCTCTCTGTTCCTCTACTTCTCTACCTCCATCTCTCTGATCCTCTACTTCTCTACCTCCATCTATCTGTTCCTCTACTTCTCTACCTCCATCTCTCTGATCCTCTACTTCTCTACCTCCATCTCTCTGTTCTTCTACTTCTCTACCTCCATCTCTCTGTTCCTCTACTTCTCTACCTCCATCTCTCTGATCCTCTACTTCTCTACCTCCATCTCTCTGTTCCTCTACTTCTCTTCCTCCATCTCTCTGTTCCTCTACTTCTCTACCTCCATCTCTCTGATCCTCTACTTCTCTACCTCCATCTCTCTGATCCTCTACTGCTCTACCTCCATCTCTCTACTCCTCTACTTCTCTACCTCCATCTCTCTGATCCTCTACTTCTCTACCTCCATCTCTCTGTTCCTCTACTTCTCTACCTCCATCTCTCTAACCCTCTACTTCTCTACCTCCATCTCTCTGATCCTCTACTTCTCTACCTCCACCTCTCTGATCCTCTACCTCTCTACCTCCATCTCTCTGATCCCCTACTTCTCTACCTCCATCTCTCTGTTCCTCTACTTCTTCCTCCATCTCTCTGATCCTCTACTTCTCTATCTCCATCTCTCTGATCCTCTACTTCTCTACCTCCATATCTCTGTTCCACTACTTCTCTACCTCCATCTCTCTGATCCTCTACTTCTCTACCTCCATCTCTCTGTTCCTCTACTTCTTCCTCCATCTCTCTGTTCCTCTACTTCTCTACCTCCATCTCTCTGTTCCTCTACTTCTCTACCTCCATCTCTCTGATCCTCTACTTCTCTACCTCCATCTCTCTTTTCCTCTACTTCTCTACCTCCATCTCTCTGTTCCTCTACTTCTCTACCTCCATCTCTCTGTTCCTCTACTTCTCTACCTCCATCTCTCTGATCCTCTACTTCTCTACCTCCATCTCTCTGATCCTCTACTTCTCTACCTCCATCTCTCTGATCCTCTACTTCTCTACCTCCATCTCTCTACTCCTCTACTTCTCTACCTCCATCTCTCTGATCCTCTACTTCTCTACCTCCATCTCTCTGTTCCTCTACTTCTCTACCTCCATCTCTCTAACCCTCTACTTCTCTACCTCCATCTCTCTGATTCTCTGATCCTCTACTTCTATACCTCCCACCTCTCTGATCCTCTACCTCTCTACCTCCATCTCTCTGATCCCCCTACTTCTCTACCTCCATCTCTCTGTTCCTCTACTTCTTCCTCCATCTCTCTGATCCTCTACTTCTCTACCTCCATCTCTCTGATCCTCTACTTCTCCATCTCCATCTCTCTGATCCTCTACTTCTCTACCTCCATCTCTCTTGTTCCACTACTTCTCTACCTCCATCTCTCTGATCCTCTACTTCTCTACCTCCATCTCTGTTCCTCTACTTCTTCCTCCATCTCTCTGTTCCTCTACTTCTCTACCCTCCATCTCTCTGATCCTCTACTTCTTCCTCCGTCTCTCTGATCCTCTACTTCTCTACCTCCATCTCTCTGATCCTCTACTTCTCTACCTCCATCTCTCTGTTCCTCTACTTCTCTACCTCCATCTCTCTGATCCTCTACTTCTCTACCTCCATCTCTCTGTTCCTCTACTTCTTTACCCTCCATCTCTCTGTTTCTCTACTTCTCTACCCCCCCCCCCCACCCCCCATCTTGTTTCTTTCATCCCCATTTCTTACCCATCTCTTCCAGCTCTGAAGTCATGGATTTGGAGCGCAAAAGCAATAGCCGGAGTGCTCAGTCTCTTGCTCTGCTGGGGGGACTAGAAAAAGAGAGAGAGGAGAGAGAGATTGGGGGGTAGATAGAGAGAGGGGTAGGAAGAGAGAAATAGATACAGACAGACATAGAGTCAGATAGATAGAGATGGCAATAGATAGATAAGGAGAGAGACAGAGGACCGACAGAGCCAGATAGATAGATAGATAGATAGATAGACAAAGGAAGATAGAGACATAGAGAGAGAGAGAAAGAGAGAGAGAGAGAGAGAGAGAGAGAGAGAGAGAGAGAGAGAGAGAGAGAGAGAGAGAGAGAGAGAGAGAGAGAGAAAGAGAATCATCATTATTCTGACAGTTAGAGAACAGCTGCAGCTGTTGAAACAGAAGAGTCACCATCATCCATGTCTGTCATCACAATCAGCAGCATATAGTCTCATATTGCCAGACCCCCCCCCCCTCTCTCTCTCTCTCTCTCTCTCTCTCTCTCTCTC
>NC_140178.1:30634631-30667131 GCF_963971535.1 Notolepis coatsorum
GTCTCATGTTGCCAGACCCCCCCCCCCCCCCTCTCTCTCCTCTCTCTCTCTCTCTCTCTCTCTCTCTCTCTCTCTCTCTCTCTCTCTCTCTCTCTCTCTCTCTCTCTCTCTCTCTCTCTCTCTCTCTCTCTCCACACACTGTGCTTTAGCACTGTGCCAGGCAGCGCAGGAGAAATGTCTGGCAGAACCCCTTATCATTGTGCATTAGGTGAAAAAACATTCTGGGTTGTTTGTATTTCTCAAACCAACATCTATAGAAAGTTAATATTTGCATGGCGGCTACGTGGCGTAGTGGGCAAGGCACTCGCCACGAATGACGGAAACGCTGGGCTTGCCTGTTCGAGCCCAGCGCTCCACATTGCTTTCAGTTCAGCTGGTCGTTCATACTAATACACATTGGCCGTATTAGGGGGTGGGAAACTGATGGGTGGGGATCGGGCGTTGTGGACAGCGACTCCTACAGGTCGGTTGGTGTGCCTGCGCAGTAGAATCAGGAAGTGTCGGGGGCAGCGTGAGCCTCCCACGCGTTACTCCTCGCCACTGAGAGATCGAGCTGCGCAGGTGAAAAGATGCGACTGCTGTTACCTCAAGTACCGGAGGGGACTTGTGCTATGTATGACTTAGTCCACATTGCAGCCGGCTTGTGGGAGGCAAGAAACAGCGTTCGTGACAGGGGAGGGTTGAATTGGATGATACGAAATTGGGATGGGAGAAAATATAGAAAATGGGAGAAAAAGTGGATAAAAAAAAAAGAAAGTTAATATTTGCATTTCAACATTAACGTCGTTGTACAATCAGGTCATGACATATACAACCATTTCCACTACATTTCAGTTTGGTGTCAGCTGATGTTTGATTGTACTGTACATGGCTAGTTAGCCAAAATGGCCGATGTAGTTTGCTAACTTTAAGGAAACTATATATATAAAAAAAAAAAAGGAAGGGTCATTACGTCACTGTGTAGCACGCAAACGCACATTGGTGCCAAGTGTGGAAACCTTCAGTTCGCTCAACAGTTGAATGGGATCACCATCTCCTCATTTATGATATGTAATTTATCATAATTGATTGGATGTCTGGTACCAAGCAAAGCATAGAGCGCTGGTATTCTGACGTGATGACCCTTCCTTCTTTTATAGTTTCCTTGGCTAATGTTAGCTTCTCTATCAAGGCAGTCTGTTTGTGTTTCTAAATGCTGTGGAAACTGTACATACGACAAGAGATTGACGGTACCGTTTTGAAATGCAAATGTGAACTCATATAGTGCTAGTTTATCAAATTAGTTTGTGACACAGAAGTAGGTCGGAACAATCTTTTGCCAGCAGATCGGATTTGGCACCATGCCAGCATGCAGGAGTTGTCTCTTACTCTTCTTCCTGGAGCCTTCCTCCATGTCAGGGTTACGAGTTACCATGACAACCTTAACCATGAGGCTGTTGCCGCCCTGCCTGATCATGTTGACAACCTGCCTGTGTCCCACCTTCACCACGTTCTGACCATTCACCTGGAGAGAGAGAGAGAGAGAAGATGGAAAACCAGGAGGCCATGTGAAACAGGTGCAGGTCAAGGACAGCTAGAACAAGATGGTTGGTCAGGGTTTCAGAACACCAGACTTTGGTCAACATTATATTAGCTAATAAATCTTAGCATTTGTTTTTACTTTACTTGGATTACAAAATTAGTAGGGTTGGGCAAACAGAGAAACACAGTGAGAACCGGACTGTTTAGACTAACTGAAAGTCAGTACGGCCTACTGTATGATTGACTGCATAGTGCTGATGTGTGATGATGAATGTAAACCCCCGCCCATCTGCTTTCACCCAGTGCTAAACAACGCATGGATTAACCTGACCCTAACTTACTCCCAGTCCACGGTTCCCGACACATGCTGCACAACCCCATGACTAGTTCGTCCTCCTACAAGTAAAAATGGGTGATGTGTACCTCGATGAGGAAGTCCCCCATCCTGAGACCGGCTCTCCAGGCCACCCCCCCCTCGTCCACAGACTCCAGGTACTGCAGGGCTGGGAAGGCCGGGGTGGGAGTGAACTCCTCGATGGGAGTCTGAGCTGCAGGGAGCAGAGGAGGCCAAAGCCAAGCGTGTTCAGAGAGACAACATACTGTATAGCGACCATGATGCTAGAGCGCTCTATTAGTAGAAGATGTCAAATTAGCATTATAATACAGGAAGCTTATTGTAATTTGAGTTGTTTTTGAACAACTAAAATGTGGTGTAAGTGTAGCAAACTCGTTTCATTACTTGTTTGTCAACTAGCCAGCTGATATCCATTATGGATGTTGAGATTTTTATACTTTGATTTTCTGCGTCAGGCTAATTGACATTTCAGTTGCAACTCTGGTCGTGTGCAGAGGAACACTTCCCCATGAATGCAAAGCATTAGAAGAATCTTCCGGGCCATTTGTGACGAGGAGGAGGATTGTAACGGTCATAAACCATGAAACTGAAGACGTTGATGAAGCATTACATAATAAGAGTGTGCACTGCAAAGTGTGCTGGTGTGTGTGTGTGTGCACTGCAAAGTGTGCTGGTGTGTGTGCACTGCAAAGTGTGCTGGTGTGTGTGTGTGTGTATGTGTGTGTGTGTGTGTGTGTGTGTGTGTGTGTGTGTGTGTGTGTGTGTGTGTGTGTGTGTGTGTGTGTGTGTGTGTGTGTGTGTGTGTGTGTGTGTGTGTGTGTGTGTGTGTGTGCATGAGCATGTAAGCGTGTTTCCGTCAGTGCGTGATGATTCCTTACCCTTGGCCCCTCTCAGCACAAAGCCGAAACCCTCGCTGTCTTTTTTCTGTAGAAGCACTGTCTTCTCCTTGATGATATAGTCACTAGCAGAGAAGAGAGATGGACACAGAGAGTCAAGAGACAACTAGAGACAGAGAGGAGAGGAAAGAGGAGGATACACAGAATGGGAGAGTGGTAGATAGTGGTCGGTAGAGAGAGAGAGAGAGAGAGAGAGAGAGAGAGAGAGAGAGAGAGAGAGAGAGAGAGAGAGAGAGAGAGAGAGAGAGAGAGCGTGAGAGAGAGAGAAAGAGAGAGAGAGAGAGAGAGAGAGAGAGAGAGAGAGAGAGAGAGAGAGAGGCCTACACCCCTGCACATTCCCACTGCACCATGGAGCCTTAATCCTGGGAGAGGACGGGTGGGAGGGGTCAGTGGAGGCTGATTTTTACAGCACATGAATGAATACATTTCCCAGACCGGACTCCCCTTATCATATCTACCTCCATCTAGCCCGTGATCGTATATACCTCTATATACCCCATACTCCTATCTACCCTGTGCTCATATATTTTTTTAACCCCTGTCCCTGTCTCTCTGAGTGAATTAGGGCTGTCCCCGACTAAGGATTTGGATGATCGACTATGATTGGCCAAAATTTGCAGTTAGTCAACTATTGGTCAACTAAAAAAAAAGTAATAATAATATAATATTTTTTAATAATTTTTTATTTTTTTTTATTTATCGTTCCATTTGGGCTGTGGGGGGTGCTTAATGTCTGAAGGAGTCGACTGACGGCTTCTTGTCCTCTGCAAAAGCATGCAATTGGTCCACTGATGGATACATCTTGATATTTGTCTAGTCTAGTGTGTTCATTAGATGGGTGAAATCCTCTTTCAGTGCCTCTGTGCCTGTTTTCGTAGGCAGTTAGCCTCTGGTATGCGTGCCATTAGCGTTAGCCACGATTCTAGGCCTCTTTTCTTTTGGAAAGAATGATAAAAAATAAATAAATAAAAATAATGTATAAATATATATTTTTTGTATTTGACTAAGAGGTTGGCTAGTCGACTACGGCTCCTTTCAACCGATTAGTCAACTAATCGACTAATAGGGGTCAGCCCTAGAGTGAATATGTCGATATGTGACTAGTGACCTTCTACCTCATACTGGACATGAGCACCACCGGTCCCATGGAACAGCTTCATACCGCCTTCTGTCTGACCTGCAGCGTCGAACCTTACCTGCTCTGCTTCGACCTATTCTGAGTGGTTTCTCCTGCCCCCCGGGGCATTATGGCCCTGAGCCATCGTCTTGTATCTCATCCTGTATACATACGCTTGCAGTAGTTCTTAGTTTTTTTCCTTTTTTTTTTAATCTTTTCCCCCCTCCTTTTTCCTCCGATTTTCTCCCATCCCAATGTTAGTCGTTATGCCAATTCCCAATCCCCTTCCTGGTCGCTGCGCACTTACCCCCCACAGTCGGTCTGGGAGAGTGGAGGCTACCACGTGCTTCCTCCGACACACGTCCAGCCAATCAACCGCTTCTTTTCACCTGGCAGCGCAAATTCTCACTGAGAGGGCGTAGCGTGTGGAAGGATCACACTATCCCACTTAGATCCTATCCGCGCTTAGCAGGCGCCCCGACCGAACTGTAGGAGTCGCTGTTTACAACGACCCGGACCCACCCCGCCAGCTTCTCCCACCCTCTAATACTGCCAATTGTATTAGTGTGAACGGCCAGCCAAGCTGGTGACAACCCCGGAGCTGTGAGCTGGATTCGAACAGGCGCTCCGGGGTTGGTGACGAACGCAATCTCCATTACGCCACCTGACCGCTAGTAGTTCTTAGTTCTATCTATTACTTAATTTCACAATTCTCTTATATACTTTGATTCTATTGTCACCAGGTATGCATATATATATGCTTATTACATGTATCTATTGCTCCAATTCTGCCCACTACAAACATGGGAACTCTCTAACCCCTGTCCCCATCTCCATATCTCTCTGAGTGGTTGTCTCGTAGTGTTGGCCAAGGTGGTGGATGTCTCGGGGTGATGGCCAAGATTGCAGTGACTGTTCTACCCCCACATTGGTTGTGTGCACCACTGAGATCATGGATCAGCTTCATATCACCATCTGTCTGACCTGCAGAGTCGAACCATACCTGCTCTGCCTTGACCTATTCTGAGTGGTTTCTCCTGCCCCCCCCGGGGCATTATGGCCCTGAGCCATCGTCTTGTATCCCATCCTGTATACATACACTTGCAGTTGTTCTTAGTTCTATTTATTACTTAATTTCACAATTCTCTTATATACTCATATATGCTTACTACATGTATCTATTCTATTCACATAATATGCTTACTACATGTATCTATTGATATGTCCGCCCATCACAAACACGCAAACTGTCTAACGCCTGTCCCTGTCTCCCTGTGAGTGGATGTCTCGTAGTGATGACCAAAGTGGTGGACGTCCCGTGGTGATGGCCAAGAGGATACGATCCTCTCTACGTCGCCCCCATATCTCAAATGGATCCGTTATCAGCTCTATTCTATTTTCTTTTTTTTAAACTTACATTTTTATTTGCAGTTTTAGATTTTTAAACAACAGACAGTACATTTCGACAAATAAAATTATAAAGACATAATATCAAAAATAAAAAAATAAAAACACATAAAAGATTAACAAAAATGAGAAAAGAAAAAGGGTGACATGGGTTCTTCGGTCCATTCTATTTTTACATTGTTTATTTACATTCAAATTTCTTTTCTTGTTTTCTTTTCATTCTTCTGTGATCTTGTTTCTTTTCTTCCTATATTCCTCCCACTTTTCCCCTTTTGACTCAAATCTCTCCTCTTGTAGCCTCAGCATATGTGTGATTCTCTCCATTTCCTGTATCCCCTCTATTCTCTCTGTCCATTGTTCCTTCGTCAGTGCTTCTACTCTGTACCACAGTTTAGTCAAAGCTTTCTTGGCTGCTACTAATAGTATCTTAATCAAGTATTTGTCTTCCCCCTGAATTCCTTCCTGTGATAGGTTCCCCAGATACAATACTTGGCCTGCCTGGGGTATTTCGTATCCTACTATTTCCTTTATTATCTCTCCTATCTCTTCCCAATAGTTTCTTATTTTCTGACATCCCCAGAATATGTGTGTGTGGTTCGCTACTTCTTGTCCACATTTTCTCCAACATGGTTTCTGTGCTGGTGTGTATTGCCCTGTATTTCTGGTGTTATAAAGAATCTAATTATGTTTTTCCACCCAAACTCCCTCCATATCCTTGACCCTGTGGTTGAGTGTTGTATCTTGCATGTGTTATACCATTCTTCCTGTTATCTCTGTTTCTAATTCCTTCTCCCACTTTTCCTTTATATATATGGTTGTGATGTCCTTGCTGTCCATTATTGCCTGATATAATGCTGATATAACCCTCCCCTTCCTTCCTTCATATGCTTTTATCATTATCCTAATTATCCCATTCTGTTCTTTGTCTTTGTCTTGTTTTATTTCCTTGTTGTAATAGTCTCTAATCTGTAAATATCTAAAATGGTCTCTATTCTCTAGTCCGAATCTTTCTTAAAATTTTTGTAGAGTCTGCATCTCCCCTCCTTCTATCATTGTACATATTGCTGTTATCACCCCCCTTTCCCATCTTTTGAACCCATGGTCGTCTATCCCTGGTTTGAATTTGTTGTCGTGTGTTATCCATCTCAGTATCTTGGATTCTTTTTCCAGCTTGTATTTCTTTACTATTGTGTTCCATACGTTTATAGTGAATTTGGTAATTGGGTCTAGTATTTGTTCCTGTCTTCTGAACAGCTCCCTATCTCCTATTAGTGCCTGCACTTTGAATTCCTCTCTTTTGGTTTCTATATCTTTCCATTTGGCTTCATAATTCACATTGCACCAGCATGCTACTGTCCTAAGTTGTGGTGCATAGTAATAGTCTTCTAAACTGGGTACTGCCATTCCTCCTTTCTCCTTTGGTAGTTGTAGAGTCACATATCTGATCCTTGGTCCCCCCCCCCCCCAAATGAATCTTGATATCTGTCTATCCCATTCCCTGAATTGTTTTTGTGGTATTAATATAGGTAAAGACTGAAATAGGTATAATAACCTTGGTAATATGTTCATCTTAACGATTTCGATCCTTGAGCTGAAATCTAGGGGCATTACTGTCCATCTTTCTAGGTCTCTCTTGATTTTCTGATTAATCTGTGTATAGTTTGCCTCATATAACCCCTCCACCCCTCTTGTAATGTTCACCCCTAGGTACTTGATCCTGTCCATGTCCCATTTAATTTTGTATTTTTCTTTGATCTCTATCGTTGGAGTGTAGTTCAGTGCTAAAGTCTGTGTCTTTGTCACGTTGAGTCTATACCCTGAGTAATATCCATATTCTGTCAGTAAATCCATCAGTATCGGAAAGCTTGTGTCTGGTTGTCTCATATATACTATCACGTCGTCTGCGACCAGTCCCAATTTATGTTCTGTTCCCCTTATCTCCACCCCTTTGATGTCTTTGGTCTGTCTAATTAGTTGAGCCAGTGGTTCGATGAATACATCGAAGAGCGTCGGCAAAAGACAGCAACCCTGTCTGGTAGCTCTCTCTAGTTTAATCCGGTCCGTCAGACTACCATTTACCTTAATCCTTGCCGTCGGTTCTTGATATAATGCCCTAATTGTTTTCATAGCGTTTTTGTCTAATCCAAATTTCTCCAATACTTTATATAGAAATATCCAGTTTACACTGTCGAATGCTTTTTCTGCATCTAGGCTAACTAATACTGCACTTCCTCCTTCCTTTTGTATCTCCTCTACTATCTGCACTGTCTTCCTTATGTTATCCTGTGTCTGTCTTCCTTTAATGAATCCGGTCTGGTCTCCGGCTATAATATCTGTCATAAATGTCTCAAATATTTTGGATATTATTGATGTATACATCTTGTAATCTACATTAAGTATGGACACTGGTCTGAAACTGCTACATAGTTCTCTATCTTTCCCTTCTTTTGGAATTGTAGTAATTGCTTCTTTCCATGAAGGTGGCATTGTGCCTTCTTTCATCGTGTCTGAATGCTGCTTCTAATATGGGGCTCAGTTCCTGTCTAAATGTTTTGTAGAATTCAGAGGGGAATCCGTCGCTACCCGGTGACTTACTGTTCTTTGCTTTACTGATCGCATTCCCTACTTCCTGTTCTGTAATCTCTGCGTTTAATATTTCGCTCTGTTCCTTCCCTATCGATGGTAGATCTAATTAAAAAAAGAAAATCTCTATCTCCTCTTCTCCTGCCGCTATCGGTTGTGTGTATAGTTTCTTATAGTATTCTTCAAATGTCTTCTCTATTTCAGCTGGTTCTCTTAGTATCTTGTTTGTGTTCGTGTCCCTTATTGTGTGTATTGTGTTCAGTTTTTGTTGTGTCCTGATTCGTCTAGCTAAAGGTCTGGTTGCTCTTGGTCCTCCTTCATAGTATGTCTGTTTCATGTACCTAGCTTTCTTATCTATTTCTGTCAGCAGTTCTTTGTTTATCTTTCCTCTAACGTCCTTTACCTCTCTAAGTGTCTTTTGGTTCTTTGAGTTTTGGTGTTCTTTCTCTAATTCTTTCAGTTTCTTTATCAAGTTCTGGTATGTCTCTATTCTGGCCTTCTTGAGTAATGCCGTCTTTGCTATCAATTTTCCACGTATTACTACCTTTAGTGCATCCCATAAAATGTTTGGGTCTACCTCTCCATTATCATTTTCTTCTCTGTATCTAATTATGTCTCCTTTTACTTTGTTAACCAGACCTTTGTTATTTAATAGTCCTACGTTCAGTCTCCAAACTGTATTTCTCCGCCTACTTTTAAGATTCACTGTCAGATATATTGCGCTATGGTCTGATATGTCCGTTACCCCTATCCTGCAGTCTTCTACCCTGTATCTGTCTCCTGTTGTCATGAGAAAATAGTCTGTTGTGTGTGGATGTGAGTAATGTGTGTATTCTCTGTCTAGTGTGTGCATTTCTCTCCATATATCCATGATTCCTAATTCTGCCATTTGTATATTCATATATTTGCTAATGTTTGTCCTCTATTTCTTTGTGCTTGTCGTGTCTATGTCATAGTTCAGTACTACATTGAAATAACCTGTACAGATTAGGACCCCTTCCCCTTCCATCGCTATGATATCAAAGATTGTTTCAAATAGATATTTCTCACTTTCTGGTGGAGCATACACATTCACTAGTGTTACCATTTTACCATCCATTTTCCCCTTGACCATTACATACCTCCCCTCTTCATCCCTTATTTCCCTGATCATTTCAAACTTCACTGTGTTCTTAATTAGTATAGCTACTCCTCTTCTAAGGTTCTGTTTAAAAGAACTGTAAAACATATTCTCATACCCGAATCTCTTCAGCTTTTCATGTTCTTGTGATATTAGATGTGTTTCCTGTAAGAAGATAACCTGCGCCTCTTCTTTCTTAAGTTTCGTCATCACCTTACTCCTTTTGATCGGATTATTCATACCATTCACATTCAGCGACATCATTTTGATACCCTTAACTTGTGTCATATTTCTTTTCCAAATGTTCTCCCGTTCTACCCATGTCACATAAAATAATATTTGTGTTTGTAGCCACTGCTATCCCTGTCTGATTTACATACGTATAACCATAATAAACATTAACATCAACATCAACACAACCCGCAAGTCTCTACGACAAACGGTTCAAAAGATACAAAAGGGGGGCGCGGTCTAAGGATCAAGGGTTAATCCCCTGAAGGGGGAGGAGCCGAACCATGGGGGCGTGGTCAACATAGACCAATGAAAGAGGATATCCCTACTGAGTACAATGGCACAATAACCTCGTTCCCAGTTTTATCTCCTCCGTTTGCGCAAACAAGCTAGAACGTCCCGGTCATGTAGTAAATTCTTCAGGCAAAGCCATTGCAGTGAGGAATGTGAGTGAGGAAATATTCTGCACTTTGTCGAAACCGGAAAGCCTGTAGCCGGTACTTCCTGTACTTCTGTTTTCACACTTTAGGAGGCATAGCTTTACCAGCCTAATGGCACAACCCGCAAGTCTCTACCACAAGCGGTTCAAAAGATACAAAAAGGGGGCGCGGCCTAAGGATCAAGATTAATCCCCTGAAGGGGGAGGAGCCGAACCATGGGGGCGTGGTCAACATAGACCAATGAAAGAGGATATCCCTACTGATTATGATGTCATAATAGAACATTCTAGAACATTTGTGTATCTATTCAACAATTCTCTCAGAAGATCTCATTGTGCATCTTGAAACAGGACTGATCAGTCCTGTTCAGACAGATAGACTAAACAACACATCCACAAAAGGAAAAGGAAAGGAAAGGGAAGTGAACTCATTGGTTTACTAAGGACTGCAATTAAGGAGGGTTGGTAAATCGTACCTAGGGTCCATCCTAGAGGCAAATATTTCCTGTGACAAAATGGCATCCAAGGAGAGACTGTGTAAAAGCAAAATACCTGAGAGAAGAAGGACCATGCATTTAAAGGACTTTGTGGTTGTCCCTAACAACAATTCCAAGTCTGTTAAGCTCAATGCCAGGAACCTGCAGGAGCTGCGCATGGAGACGGTGACTTTGGACCAGGAGCGCAAAGAGATGGAAGAGAGACTGCTACAGCTGAGAGAGACCATGAGCAAGGAGAAGGAGGAGAGAGGGCGGCCACAAGGGTTTAAGTGGAAGTCTGGTCAGCCTGGAACTCTAACCAACACCTCCAGTGCCAACAGAAACAAGGACAATTTACTCCACAAGCTGTCAGCAGGCAAGCTGAAGATCAGATTTCTGAAGGAGGAACCGCTGAAAGCCCCTCTTCCTCCTCCTGTTCCTCCTCCCTCCATCGGCCATCTGTCCAGCAGAAGACCCAAGCTGAAGGGGCGGCTCTGTGGCCAGTGTGAAGCCAGGATCGCTGGAATGGTGTGTGCTGAATGCAGCGAGGACTATTGTGTGGGCTGTTTTGCAAAGTTCCACCAGAAGGGGGCACTAAAGCTCCACAGAATGATACCCATCCAGGCAGAGGTGCGGCCCAGCGTCAACGTGCTGGACGCGGTCAGATGCTTCCAGAGACAGACGGGTCCCGGCTCTAAGCCCGCCGTGGATCCCGGCCTCCAGACCCTAGTGAGCGGAGGAGAGAGGAGACGGCAGACTGGACCTACGGTTGCACAACACCACTCTCAACACAGCCAGGTCTTAGTTTTGACCCATGGATCAGAGTGGCAGTATGAAGAGGAGGAAGAGATGCAAGAGGAGGAGGAGGAGGAGGAGGAGAGAGGCGCTCTGTTGCTTCCGGGGGGAGAGTACGATGAGGAGGAGTCGGCACGCTCCTTCCAGGAGGCGCTGAGAGAATGGAGAAGAGGGGGGAGTGAGGGGGGGGATGGAGATGTGGGAAGAACAAGAGAAGACACGGTCTGGAGAGGCGCTCCGTTGCTTCCGCGGGGAGAGTACGATGAGGAGGAGTCGGCCCACTCCTTCCAGGAGGCGCTGAGAGAATGGAGAAGAGGGGGGAGTGAGGGGGGGGATGGAGATGTGGGACGAACAAGAGAAGACACGGTCCGGAGACCCGCTGAAACCAAACCAGTCTCAATGTCAGCTATGACCCAGGATGACCTCCCTAAAGAGAAAGGAGGAGGAGGGAGGGTCAGAGTCAAGGTGGAGTTCACTCAAGACAGCCTCAGCTATCTGGACAGACTGCTCCTTAAAAAGCACCGCAGAACACCAATCGAAGCTCATCGACCGCCGTCGCCACTCGCCTCGACCCCGCGATCACCCGAGGAGACGGCACCTAGCATGACAGCTGAGGAAAAGGATTTCCGGCGATACTGTGCGTCACTGTTCACTGTCCCCTGCAGGGGGCGCTGTGCCGAGCCCCAGAAAGCCACGCCTGGATCGTGCCTCAGCATCCGGATACTGGACGAGGTTAATAATCGGACTACCGCCAGCTAAACTGGCCATGTCAGAACTGGCCATGTTGAGGATCTTCTTCTAGGTCATGGCTTGTCAGCATTGGCCTTCAGAAATATTAAAAATATTAAACCCACAGATCTCACCACCCTGATCAATTCCTACCCCAGCCCTCCCCCATCCCCCTCCCGTGCTGACCTGGTGAATCACTATAATAACTGCCTCTCCTCTTCCCTCAATTCCAAAATCAATACCATTCACCTACAGCTGGCCTCATCATGCACCTCCCCATGTGATCCACCCTGGATGATCACCACCGGCCATCATTTTATCAGCTCCCTCTCCAACTTCACCCCAGCATCAGAATACACCATCTCAGAGCTCATCCGTAAAGCCAAAACCACCACCTGTCAGCTCGATCCTCTTCCCACCACCCCCGTCAAAGCCTGCCTGCCATCAATCTCACCCATGATCACGGACATAATAAATTCCTCCCCTCCCTCGCCTCTGGAATCGTACCCCCCACTCTCAAACTGGCTGCAATCACCCCCATGCTCAAAAAACATGGTGCTGACCCAGCCGACTTAAATCATTATAGGCCCATCTCCAACCTTCCCTTCATCTCAAAAACCCTTGAGAGGGTGGTTGCCGCACAGCTGCAATCCCACCTCGACACAAACAATCTCCACGAACCCTTTCAATCCGGTTTCACCCCACAACACAGTACCGAAACAGCCCTTGTCAAAATCACCAACGACCTCCTCCGTGCAGCTGACTCTGGACTTCTCACCATCCTCATCCTCTTCGACCTCAGTGCGGCATTCGATACCATCTCCCATCCAATACGCCTGGACCGCCTGGCTGGCATTGGGATCACTGGTGTCGCACTCTCCTGGTTTACATCATACCTCACTGACAGACAACAGTTTGTTCAACTCAAGACCCACAAGTCAGGGTGTTCAACTGTTTTACTGGGTGTCCCCCAGGGGTCAGTATTGGGTCCCCTCCTGTTCACCATCTATCTCCTTCCCCTGGGCACAATCCTCCGTCACCATGGGGTCCACTTCCACTGCTATGCAGACGACACACACGTCTAAATCTCCTCCACACCCACCACTGCCCTTCCCCCCACCTCCCTCACCACCTGCCTTGAGGACATTAGGAGCTGGATGAGCAGAAACTTCCTGAAATTAAATGGCAGCAAAACTGAGGCCCTGCTCATCGGCTCCAAATCCACCCTACCAAATCACAAAACACCCCAGTTCCAAACATCACCATCGACGGCTTCCCTGTACCCTTCGCCCCCCCAAGTCAAAAGCCTCGGTGTCATTCTGGATGGTTCCCTCTCCTTTGCTCCTTACCTCCGTAATATCTCCAGACTCCGCCCATCCCTGTCCCAATCAAATACAGAAACCCTGGTCCACTCATTTGTCACATCCCGGATCGATTACTGTAACGCTCTCCTCACCGGCCTTCGCACCAAACTCATCCACAGACTCCAAATCACCCAAAACTCTGCTGCTAGGATTATCACCTGCACAAACTCATCCCACCACATCACCCCCGTCCTCATTCAACTACACTGGCTCCCTGTGCACTACCGGATTGATTTCAAAAACCTCGTACTCACCTTCAAAGCCCTCCACAATCTAGCCCCCACCTACATCACTGACCTCCTCCAAGATTACACTCCCTCCCGCACCTTCCGCTCATCCTCTACTGGACTCTTATCCATCCCCAGCTCACGCCTCAGCACCATGGGTGCCCGAGCGTTCAGCTGCTCGGCTCCCAGACTCTGGAACTCTCTGCCCCCACACATCCGACAGTCAGACTCACTCTCATCATTCAGATCACAATTGAAAACCCATCTGTTCAAACTCGCATATTCACTATAACCTCTGTCACTGCCCAATACCCCCTGTTGTCTGTTTGTCTGTTATTTTAACTTCACTGTTTTTTATACTTATTGTTGTTTATCTTATTCTTTTCTTAACCTTGTCTTTTAACTGTCTTGCATACTGGGCATACTCACTATAACTGCACCCTGTGTGCCACTGTTTTATATTTCATACGTATACATTGTTTGTCTTGTTTTTAACTCCACTGACACTTTTGCCAAGATCATTGTTTTAATCTTGACTGTTCTGTTTTTATGCCCTGTAAGGTGACCTTGGGTGTATTGAAAGGCGCCTCCAAATAAAAAGTATTTCTCTGGTCTGCATCCCCTTAACAATAGACCTGCCGCTAAACCATGCCCCAAAATAGAATTTGTCCAATCATATCACAGCAAAAATCCTCGCTGCAGAAAACTCGGTCAACACCATTTGTGGGCTCCATCAAACCAAACGTCTGTGATCGAAACCACTGTGAAGAGTTCAGTTTATATGTTATTATCTACCTAATATTATTTTTTTTATCAAATATTTATTTATTTATTTTTTTCAACATGAAACAAAACATATATCACAAACAATACAATAATAATACATAAAAAGACTTCCCAAGACAATAACTTAACACCACATGACAAGACAATAACTGATACAGACTGCACAGTGATCATCCTACATGGACACTCGCTCGTTCTCTCCCCCCCCCGCTCACCCAAGGACCTCAACATGAGTCACACTCACATTACATTATTCAGTAAAAGAAAAAGAAAAAAAACTAAAATCAAAACAAATCAAAACAAAACAAATTCCCAAACGTATATGCGTTCTTTTAACTTTGCCACTGCAGCCAACCAAATTGCGATATTAGATTCCTTAACCCCTACAACACGTGCCGTGGATATCTCCAAATAGATCACATCAAGGTAGGTGAGAAACCATACCTTCGGGCAGAGTTTGTCTGGGTGAAACCAACGTGAGGCAATACATTTTTTTGCGGCTGTGAGGCCGGCCAAAATGAGTTTCCACCTGTATAGAGGTCGGTAATTGAGAGAGATCATTCAATAACAATTCAGGTATGGTTAAAGTGAAAATGTCCGAGAGCTGATATGTAACATTTTCCCAGAAACTCACAACAGGGGGGCATTCCCAGTACATATGCATAAATGTACCTGTGGCGCCGTTTGGACACAAGGTACATAAAGAGTCAGACCCATTGAATTCAATCGTCTAGGGGTTAAATAAGTCCTGTGAATAAAATGTAGGTGAATCTGTTGGTGATCTGGGTTGTGTGAGGATAACTGAACATTTTCCCAGACTGCATCCCAATCAAAATCTACATCCAACTCCGGGACATCCTTTCTCCAAATCGTATCCAGAGGAAGGTCTTTATACGAGGACATGAGTAAATGGCGATAAAAGTCAGAAATGAAGCCTCTCGATGTCTCTTTGTCATAAAAGAATTTGTGAAAGCGGTGATGCACTAGTGGAGCATCCCATGGCACTCCATGAGCCTTCAGAGCTGCTCTTATTTGTAAATAAAAGAAAAAGGTTCCGGGGAGATCATATCCGTTGGATATATCCTGAAAAGAGCGGAGACCAGAGTTGTCGAAGATATCCCCCAATGTGTGTTTGTCTTTCTTTTCCCATCTAGGGTATCTAATAGGTTGTTGTCCAATAAGGAGAAGATTGTTATTAAATAGAGGGGAATGCGTGTGCCATTGTTGGCGTTTTTTACCCCCTTTCTGAGTGTCACGCCAAGTCTGGATCACATGTGTGATAAGAGGGCCAAATCGTAATTTACATTGTTTAATTGATATACACAATATCCTGAAGTCTATATGGGGACACCAACTTCTCCTCCAATGGTCGCCAAGATACAGCTGCTTGAGCGTCAAACCAAGTGATCAAAGGTCTCAGAGAGAAAGCTTGAAAATAATATTTAAAGTCTGGAAATGCTAAGCCCCCATCGAGTTTACTCCTTTGGGCAGTTGATCTCTTCAAGCGTGGGCGTTTATTGTTCCAAACAAATTTATATGAGGCAGAGTGCAATTTCTGCCAGTAACCAGCAAGAGGAGGTAACGGGAGCAGAGTCGGCGTCAGAACGAATTTACCAGGGGGGCATATGGTAATTTCGGGGGGGCATAAAATATACGCTTCAGAAAAGGCATTTCCCGCAAACCAACACGCATTTCAAAACATGAGCGCACTGCAGGCATAAGAGATAAGACAGTCTCTCTCTCTCTTTCTCTCTCGCATGTCACGTCACAAACACTGGCGTCTTGCGCACACACACAAAGTGAAAGATCACGTATTTCGTTTTCGTATTATTAATACTGACAAGGGGCAAGGCAGCTTAAATGAAACAGTATGAAATAAGCCCGAGGCTGGGCTTCACATTCAAGTATTATTAATAATAATAATTGGGCCAAGGGGCAAGGCAGCTTAAATGAAACAGTATGAAATAAGCCAGAGGCTGGGCTTCACATTCAAGTATTATTAATAATAACAATTGGGCCAAGGGGCAAGGCAGCTTAAATTAAACAGTATGAAATAAGCCCAAGGCTGGGCTTCACATTCAAGTATTATTAATAATAATAATTGGGCCAAGGGGCAAGGCAGCTTAAATGAAACAGTATGAAATAAGCCCGAGGCTGGGCTTCACATTCAAGCATTATTAATAATAACAATATATGACTTACCGATTAAAAGAGTTGTAGGCGGCGAGTCGTGGCACTGAACCTCCTCAGGACGGTGTCCTTCCATTCCGTGGTACATTTTCGCGTGAGGTCCTTCTCAAACGCCACATCAGCATGTTCACTGTACTCGAGCCAGTCTCTGTTTTGGAACCACGTCGCTACAAATGACCGTTTCCTACCGCTAAACATGCTGGCAGGGTATGGTTGTAACACCATTTGTTTGGGATGCTCAGTCCCGAGATCATTTACCGTTACCGCCAACGGTTGTGGATCTGGTGGATCATCATCATGATGGCCTATAACCACCACGTTAGCTTCTGCTGTAACAGATGCAGCACCTCCAAGTGCAGCAGGGGGGCCTGGGCCTGGCGCTTCTTGGCAGACTTCTTCAACCACGTTAGATGTTGGAAGGCCTTCATCAGGAGGAGGCATTCTTGGAGGAGGCCGTGAAGAAGCCTTAGGTGCGCCTGCCCCAGCCAACCATTTTCGTATATCCATTTTATTTGTATGTCCGTCTCCAAGAAGTGATTATTATATTTTACCTGAGTCTGACTCTATCTTTGACTTTCGCGCTCACTGACCTCACTCAAGTCACGCCCTACCCATATCAAAATCAATTCAAATGCAGTCACGCCCTACCCGGCGTCAACTCAACGTGACCAATAATAACGCGTGCGTGAGATCAAACATACACTTCCTTTAAGACTTTTTTTGTTTAATTTCGTTTAATAATAGGCTAAATAGCCTATTTATAAAGGAAAACATCTGACTTTTACTATAATAAAAAAAATTAAATGTTTAATTATTTTATTTTTTTATAATAATTGACCATGCCGGTTGGAGGGGCACAGTGCCCCATCTGGGGGGGCATGGCCCGCGAATGCCCCCCCATGGCGCCGACACTGAACGGGAGCATGGAGCTGATAAAGTTAATTCTGGGTAAAATATTCATTTTAATTATTGACACACAGGCCTGTAATGAATTTTTAAATTTGGACCATCTGTTAAAGTCATTCGTGATCCTGTCACCCAAGCTAGAGTAATTATACCTTACCGTCTGGCTAATAGTGGGGAATATTTAAATCCCGAGACATTTAAAGTGCTCCACCATAAGTATGTTTGCCGGTAGGATGGTAGCCTTCGCAGGCTCATTAAGTGGAAGAAAGGCAGATTTTGGCCAGTTGATCTTAAAGCCGGACAGGCTGCCAAATTCATCTATCACGCCGAGCAGATGAGGTAGAGAGACGGAGGGATTCTGCATAAACAGGAGTACATCATCTGCGTATAAGCTACTGTAATATGGTGATGTGTGCCCTGAATTGAAATAGGAGATATAATTTGGGATTGTCTTATGTATTGAGCTAGAGGTTCGAGGGATAAAGCGAAGAGTCCAGGACTAAGAGGACAACCCTGTCTAGAAGAGCGCGAGACAGAGAAGAGTGGTGAACATAACTTTCCTGTTAAGATCATGGCCGAAGGCCCAGTGTATAGAACTTTGATCATATGAATGAAGCCCTCACCCAACCACATCCTTCTGAGAACTGCCCATAAATAAGACCACTCCAATCTGTCAAATGCCTTCATTGCGTCCAAGGACATGACCGCTGTAGGGATTGCAATATCCTTACTGGCATTAATCACGTGCAGTAACCGTCTGATGTTGTCAGTAACCAGGCGGCCTCTTATGAAGCCGATCAGGGTGAACTAGAGATGTCATGTGCTTTTGAAGACGGGTGGCTAGAACCTTGGCATATAGCTTAAGATCAGCTCCGAGGAGACTTAGGGGCCTGTAGCTGCCACATTCGGTGGGGTCCTTATCCTTCTTAAGTAAAACAGATATAAGCGCCATATTGACATCTCTAGAAAAATTGCCCTTTTTGATTGAGTGTAAAATCATTGAGAGTAATAAGGGACCGAGTACATCCCAAAATGCAAGATAGAGTTCCGGTGGAATGCCGTCCCATCCGGGAGCCTTACCCCTTTGCATATTCGCAATCGCCTCTCTAAGTTCAACCAGTGTGATTGGTGCGGCTAGCAACCTAGCACTTTCTTCTGAGATCTGTGGTAGGTTAATTTGATCAAGAAAATCCTCCAGCTTGGTATGATCAAAGACCACCTCTGACTTGTATTATCTACCTAATATCTGATGGTGAAACGCTGTGCGTGGGGTACCTGTAATTCGGACACCAGGTACCCTGAAAGACTGGATGGAGGAGTATATTTCATACCTTTTCCGAAGCCCAAAAGACAACTCGACAAATGCAAGCGATGGATTCTGTTGTGTCGTCGACCACATACACAACTGAATGTGAAGACCATTACCAAGGACACTTATGTTTGCTCAAAGGTAAGGTCAATTCATAAAGACATAATATTTGACGGCATGTATTAGAAACGTAGACCAAACTATTATTTAGCTAACGTTAGCTGCAAGCTAGCTAGCTAGCTGGTGTTATCCTAGCTAGCTAGCTACAGTGTTATCAACATCAACTTTGTGGTCATTCATTTGCTGTCTGACTTTTCTTCCTCGCTAGTTAGCTGGTGTTTTTAGCTAACTTAACGTTTGCTAACTGTCTTTTGTCCAGATGGGGAGCGCCGGCCTGTGGAGCAGCCTCCCCCAAGCCCAATGGAAGAAGGTGGACAAGAGGAGCGAGATGAACAATTGAGAAATCAACAAGCACAAATCGAATCACTGACGAGTATAAATACTGTTCTGAGACTTAATCAAGTACCAACTAGATTAACACCAGAGGTCTTGCAGCACAGCCGTGTACCAGCCTATTTCAAATATGCCACTGGATTCACTTATGATCAATTCAATAATCTATGTACGGTGTTTAATATACCTAGCAGTGAAACAGCACAGCAAACTACTGTAGCTGGTACTGTAGCTACTACTGTAGATGGTACAGTAGCTGGTACTGTAGCTACTACTGTAGATGGTACAGTAGCTGGTACTGTAGCTACTACTGTAGCTGGTACTGTAGAGGTACTGTAGCTACTACTTAAGTAAAGTAGAGAACTATTTGATATTGAATGTACTGTAGTGCTGAGAGACGGGAGTCTGAGGCGATGTCCTGAAGTCGTTCAAGTCGAAGGTAACTCCTTTAATATTCATCAGCACAACTACAAGATACAATACATTACTAGAAAGCTAAACAGAATGCTTAATAGAAATGTTAGAGGTTCTAGAAGGTTCTACTATGACATCATCACCAACGTTCCAGAATGATCGGGCAGACTAAGGTTCTAGAATGTTCCTAACAATAGTTCCGTGGGTGAATTATGTACCATTACAATCACTACAGTACTGTATTAAGTTTCAAAAGTAAAAGTACAGTACATATTCTATAGGGTGTTCTTGTATTTCAGTGCATTCAACCCTCGATATATTGACCTGAAGGTTGTTAAAGTGGTCCAGTTATGCTGCTCTGTGTCCCTCAGATTGCTGGTTTAAAATGTTAAAGTACTTAAAGTGGAAATGAAGCAGTGAGCAATGTGATCCTAGTTTGTTTGTTGTGTACTTTGTGTAAGACAGGGTTCTATAATCAAATGTGAAATCTATCTTATTTGTCTGAAAAATCAAATATAATATCCCTGTTTTCAACATGGGCGCCGCCATTTTGTTGCTGACATCATGGCTGACGTCATGGAGCTTGTTTGGTGTATACACTGCTGGTTAGTTGCCTATAGTGAATGGGTCAGTCGGTAAATAAAATGTTGCCTACAAAACAACGGGACCGCGGTGGTTCTGTTTGTATTGCTCCTGGCTGTTCAAACTAATTTTACCATGTGAGAGAGAGGAAAGTTGGTTAATTTCCACAAACTACCAGTGAAAAAAACAGTGTTGTTGGCATGTTGGCTCAGGCTGGCTGCACTCAGGCGGCGTGATCAGCCTGTTGGACAGGGAATGAAGATCCCCAGAGAACACTTCATTGCCTCGGATTATGTTGTTGGGGGTGGAAGGTTTGTCCAGAAGACCACTAATCAGCTAACCAGCAGTGTATACACCAAACAAGCTCCATGACGTCAGCAACAAAATGGCCGCGCCCATAATGCTAAATGCTTCAGAAATGCACACAACAAATCGTTTTTTCTTAGAAACTGCTTATTTTTATAACGTGATTTCTTCTGTGGCTTATCTAAATACTAATGTGATGCTATGAATATGTATTTATCGCACTGCTTCATTTCCACTTTAATCTTCATCAATTTATGCCATGTCTTGTATGCTAAATCTTTTTTGGGGGAAGGCTCAGATAAATGTAGTTGAGTAAAATGTACAATATTTACTTTGAAATGTAGTGGGGTGAAAGTACAAAGTTCCCTATAATGAAAATACTCAAGTAAAGTACAAGATACAAGAACATTTATTTAAGTGCAGCCCTGACAGGAGGCTGAAGTCCTTGCTATCATGGCCGACTTGTGAGGCTAATAGTGTTAGTAATGCAGTCAGTAGAGTGCATACTGCATCCAAGGCATAACAATCTCTCCACTTTGCTGTTACTTTCACATTTTACTGGGTAGATGACAGAAACAACAGTTGCTGATATTGCAAATGTCAACAGACCAGGCTATTAATCCATAATGGAGGTACTAGAAGAAAGGTTACAGGGTAACCAAAATCAACATGTTTCTCCTTCCAAGGGTCATCAATAATCACAGCAAATGTGACTATGACTAACGGGTCAGGAGATTGACAATGTAGAGGATGTGCATCCAGCGATAACATTTTAATTCGATTTGTGAACTATGGGTCTGGGGTTGGGACAAAATCAATTTTAAGCCTCGTCACAGCATTCATTTGGCTACAAGAATATAATGTTAAATTACCATAGATGTATCACAACAACACATGATATTGTTCGCTATTCCAGCACTGTTTGTATTTTATATCGTACATCCATTTGTGTAACTGTAAATCCATGTATATTTATTGTATATATTAAAAAATAGTGGCTATTTATGTACACTTTAGTTGTGGGTTTTCTTTTCTAATCAGAGTGATCTATCTTGAGAATGTGTTGTATATGCATTTATTTATATTTATATTAAATATAACTTATACTTAGTGTTATAAGAAAAGCTATGTCCTGTACCCATATACTGATTTACAGGTATTTTGGTAAATGGTAAATGGCTGTATTTATATAGCGCTTTTATCCAAAGCGCTTTACAATGTTTCTCACATCTTACCCATTCACTCACACATTCACACACCGACGATGGAGGCAACCATGCAAGGTGCCAACCTGCTCATCAGTGTCTTGCTCAAGGACACTTAGACACGCTGCCCGGGAGGAGCGAGAATCAAACCGGGAACCTCCGGATTACCAGACGACTGCTCTACTCCCAAGCCACTGTTGCCCCCTATTACTAGGTCTATTTTATTATTAGGTATTTTTACTTTGGTCTCTATCACTATACATTTATAGTTAGTGTAATCAATCATTTGACCTGATGTACACTAGAATGTGCAGCATACCATTCTCTGACGTCTCACCCCTTTATGGAGGAGGATTGTTGGCATATTTACCTGGGTCACAAAAGAACCAACATAGCATGTTTACAAAAGAGGTGGATTATTCTGGTTGTAGAATGACAGCTCTCACTTTTTTCCTCATTCTAGTGAATAGTGACACAACTGTCGGGTCTAGTTCGTATACTGCGTTGGACCACTAGCCTAAACTAAATGTCTAGCCTAACCACTAGCCTAAACCTCTCTCAAGGGACACCTACGGGAGACTGCAATTCAACACTGGCCCCTGTAAATATCCTAACCCAACCCCCTCCAATGTACAGTCATTTACCTAGTATGGTTTTGTCAATAGTCCAATGTACAATTTTGTTTGTTTGTACAGTGTCTCCTCCCCCCCCCCCCTCAATGTACAGTTTTACTTGTTTATACAGTGTGCCCCCCCCCCCCCCCAACCACCTCCAATGTAAATTACCCAGTATGGTTGTCAATATCCCAATGTACCCAACCCCCCCCCCACCCAACCTCCTCCAATGTACAGTTTCTACGTCAAATGTATATACTCCCTTTTCTTGACTCCTTCTGTATCACAAACAGTACTGTATTTGCAAATCTGGTATGTCATAAATGTATAGATGTAGCAGTACTGACTATCTGTATGTCATGTATGTCACATATGTCCTGATGAATTGAAAATGGGGGACCCTGATGTAAACAAGACGAAAGTCTTTCTCTGGTCTGCATCCCCTTAACAATTGTGTGTATTGAGCTGTACTGTATTGTACCCATTCTGCAATCTGTTAATAAAGTTTTCAATCAATCAATCAATCAATCAATCAATGTATCAGCAACAGTAGTAATCATGGATTATCGTCATAGTTCTTGTAATCTTCATTCAAGTCAACTGTAAGTAATGCTTGAGACGTTATCTATAGCTAATGCTTGCATCACCATGGAGGTCTAAGGTAAATGTGTATCTCATGAACGTACTTTTCCACTGCATATTGTAACCCTCTGTCTGCTTCTAGCTGAAATATTTGTGTTATCTTTAAAAAACAGGTCTATTACCTGCTGTGGTAAATCTCCCGCGGCCTAGCCCCTTTTGTGACTGTGAAGCAAGGCTTGCATCACAGTCAGGAAAGGGGCTGCCTGCGGCCATCGTTAACAGTCATTCACGGTCGACTTTGTTTGTCCGACTTTTCAAAGGGGCCGTGGCTGAGCGATAGGTCTATTGTGTGTATTGAGCTGTACTGTATTGTACCCATTCTGCAATCTGTTAATAAAATGGTCAATCAATCAATCAATCTACCCTGTGCTCATATCTACCCTGTGCTCCTATCTACCCTGTGCTCCTATTTACCCTGTGCTCCTATCTACCCTGTGCTCCTATCTACCCTGTGCTCCTATTTACCCTGTGCTCATATCTACCTCTATCTACCCTGTGCCTTATCTACCGTGTGTCACTGCCCACCTTCTTGCACTCCTTCTCATCCCCCTCTTCTGCCTATAGGGGGTTTAAGCTAATATGTTATTTTAAAACAATGCTCACTCCCAATCTCAGTAAGATGTAGCACGTAAAAGAGGTTTCTTTAAATAGGCAGGCAGATTGGGTGGTGACAGCCTGCCCGACTCCCCTTGAGCTGGTCGGATTGGGTGGTGACAGCCTGCCCGACTCCCCTTGAGCTGGTCGGATTGGGTGGTGACAGCCTGCCCGACTCCCCTTGAGCTGGTCGGATTGGGTGGTGACAGCCTGCCCGACTCCCCTGGAGCTGGTCGGATTGGGTGGTGACAGCCTGCCCGACTCCCCTTGAGCTGGTCGGATTGGGTGGTGACAGCCTGCCCGACTCCCCTTGAGCTGGTCGGATTGGGTGGTGACAGCCTGCCCGACTCCCCTTGAGCTGGTCGGATTGGGTGGTGACAGCCTGCCCGACTCCCCTTGAGCTGGTCGGATTGGGTGGTGACAGCCTGCCCGACTCCCCTTGAGCTGGTCGGATTGGGTGGTGACAGCCTGCCCGACTCCCCTTGAGCTGGTCGGATTGGGTGGTGACAGCCTGCCCGACTCCCCTTGAGCTGGTCGCTCCCTACTTCCTTTGTCCTCTCTGATGTCACTTGTCATCATGATGACATCACACCAACAACCACTACCTCCAGTGCTGATGTTATGCTGTAACCACTTGGTGAATGAGGTAAAAGCGGTGCTTTGCTATGCCGCACACTACACTGTATGTTCAACAGCCAAGCCCAGAGATGGTCGCAATAGAACCTCACTATGATGCTGTGCTGCTTGTTGCCTCAGCAACAGCTAGAACTGGACGCAGGGAAACTTGCTTGTGTAGGTCTACACTGGAGGGCAATGTATGCAAAGTAGGTCCGTCTAATGGCACTGTATTAGTCATCCTCAGAAGAGAATGAGCATAATTCACACGTAGAGCCAATAAAGAGATGGAATAGCAGTAAGGTTATGTTTGTGTGCTTTATAAAAATAGCTCTTAATAAACACGATGGAATGAGGATGGTAGATGAATGGATCCAAAATACTTTATTCACCAAATACAATAAATGTATGGACATTTTGACTTGGTTACAAGGGTGCAGAAACATATTAAAGTGTACAAGTACCACATTATGACAGAGTTAGAGTACAAGTACCACATTATGACAGTTAGAGTACAAGTACCACATTATGACAGTTAGAGTACAAGTACCACATTATGACAGAGTTAGAGTACAAGTACCATAGTATGACAGACCTAAGAGTACAAGTACCACAGTATGAGCTTCTTTCTTTCACCATAGGATCGAGGCCTCTGCCAAGAACCTTCGCAAACTGCATGCTACCATGTCCTCCCTCCTCACCCCCCCCCCACCACCCCCCTCACCCCAATCTCTCTCTGCCGAAGACTTTGCGATCTTCTTTGAGGAAAAAGTGGAGAACATCCGCAGCTCATTCTCCCAACCCCACCCATTCCAAATACTGAATGGAGAACCTCATCCTTCACTCTGTCATCTTTCTCTCCCATTACAGACGGCAAGAACCTGAAACTGGTAACGTCGAACCGTCCGACTACATGCCAGCTGGATCAGTTACCCTCCCCACTCCTCCAGACCATAGCACCAGACATCCTCCCATTCCTAACTGCAACCATCAACTCCTCCCTCAACTCGGGGGTGGTCCCCTCCTCCCTAAAACAAGCCAGAGTCACACCGCTCATTAAAAAAACCAACCATGAACCCCACCGTCATAGGCAACTATCGTCCTGTCTCTCTTCTCTCCTTCCTTTCTAAAACACTTGAACGTGCTGTATCCAACCAACTCACTGATTATCTCTTACAGAATGACCTCCTAGACCCTAATCAGTCAGGCTTCAGGACTGGTCACTCCACAGAAACAGCCCTCATTGCGGTCACAGAGGCACTTCACTTAGCAAAAGCGAAAGGCCTCTCCTCTGTCCTGATTGACCTATCTGTAGCCTTCGACACAGTCAACCATCAGATCCTCCTCGCGTCCCTCGCAGGAATGGGAGTGGCTGGCTCTGCGCTGACATGGCTGACATCATACCTCAATGACCGCTCCTACCAAGTGTCATGGAGAGGGACCCTGTCTGCCATCCTTGGACCCCTTCTCTTCTCCCTCTACACTAAATTTCTGGGTAACATTATCACGTCTCATGCCTTCTTGTATCATTGCTATGCCGATGATACTCAACTCTACCTCTCCTTCCCTCCCTCAGATATCCACGTCTCTGAGCGGATCTCGGCCTGTCTGTCCAACATCTCCGCCTGGATGATGACCAACCACCTCAAACTGAACCTAAGCAAAACAGAATTTCTCCACCTGCCGGCCAAATCCTCCCCGCTGACCGACCTTTCCATCACAGTCGAGAATGCAGCTGTGACCGCGTCCCCGACCGCCAAGAACCTTGGTGTTGTCCTCGACGACCAGTTGAACTTCTCCGCTCACATCGCAGCGACAACCAGAACCTGCAGATTCCTCCTGAGCAACGTCCGCCAACTCCTCGTCCAATCAACAGTCATCTCCCGCCTCGACTACTGCAACGCACTGCTTGCTGGCCTTCCGGCCACTGCTACCAAGCCTCTTCAACTCATTCAGAACGCAGCGGCCCACCTGATCTCAAACCTACCGAAGTCAGCCCCTGTCACCCCACTTCTTAGGGACCTGCACTGGTTCCCCATTGCCGAATCCGCTTCAAGGCCCTCAACCTGGCATACCGTGCGGCAAAGGGAACCGCTCCCGCCTACCTCCGGTCAATGGTCTCTAACTACACACCCTCCAGACCCCTACGCTCTGCATCTTCTGGCCGTCTCAGACCCACTCCTATCCAAGCTCCGGGAGGGTCATCAAGGAGAAGCCGCCTATTCTCAGTCCTTGCCCCACAATGGTGGAACGAACTGCCCACCACAGTTAGGACAGCCGAAACCCGTCCAATCGTTCGCCGTTGACTAAAGACGCACTTCTTCAACCATTATCTGAAATGAAAAAAGTAAAATAAAAAAATCTAACCCTAACCTTGCAATGGCAAAAGTGGCCATTTTAGTTTTTGTCCCTAACTAACCTTATTGTCATGCACTTGTCCTAATATACTAACTACACTGTAGCACTCAACACTTTGATGAACATTGTTACTCAGCTCACCATAGTATGACAGACCTAAGAGCACAGTCTGTCAAACTGCAGGGGTGCCACTCCGACGTGGTGATCTGCAACACTGGAGCCCCCCAGGGAACTGTATTGGCACCCTTTTTATTCACCCTGTACACCTCAGACTTCCGCTTCAGCTCCGGGAACTGCCATCTCCAAAAGTTTTCTGATGACTCCTCCATCGTTGGATACATCACCAACGACAACGAGGAGGAGTACAGAGCTGTGGTGGAGATCTTCACAGAGTGGAGCAAGGAAAACCACCTACAGCTCAACATCAGCAAGACGAAGGAGATGGTGGTGGACCATCGGCGGAGCAAGAGGAAGCCCCCAACTCCCATCATCATCCAGGGGGTGGAGGTGGAAAGGGTGGAGAACTACAAATTCCTGGGTGTTCTCATGAACAACAAACTGGACTGGACGGACAACACCGAGGCCCTCTACAGGAAGGGACAGAGTAGACTGTTCTTCCTGAGAGGGCTCAGGTCTTTTTATGTCTGCAGCAAACTGCTGCAGATGTTCTACCAGTCTGTGGTTGCGGGTGCTCTCTTTTTCACTGTGGTATGCTGGGGGGGCAACACCAACACAGACAAAATAAACAAACTGGTAAAAAAAGCAAGCTCTGTGGTGGGAGCGGACCTGGACAGTCTGGAGGTGGTGGCAGAGGGGAGGACGAGGAGGAAGCTGCATGCTATCCTTGAGAACCCCTGCCACCCCCTCTATGACGAGCTGACCGCAATGCGGTCCACTCATCCCCCCCCGACATACCACAAAGCGCTTTGGGCAGTCCTTTGTGCCGGTGGTAATCAGGCTCCACAACCAAGCAGGGCCAGGACGGGCCAACTGCCGTGGACTGGAGGAGCTGGGTTGTGGACTGTAACAAATTAATTTAATTAGTTAACAACACATTCATGATTGGACTTGTTTCTTTTTCTTTTTCACCACTTTTTAGCTATTTTTAGTCCTATTTGAGCTATTTTTATCCCTGTGTACTTGTCCATCTTGTTTTTAACACATACTAATAAGTGTATGTTATGTATGTTATGTATAAACTGTTTTTAATTGCTGTTTTTAAATTGCTGTTATGCTGTTTATGCTGTAAAGGATATCTGAATCTCCCCTCGGGGATAAATAAAGGTTTTCAATTCAAAAAGTACCATAGTATGACAGACCTAAGAGTACAAGTACCACAGTATGACAGACAAACATGGTACAATGATGCCGTGCCATACTGTACCGTGCTGTACTGTACTGTACCATGCTGTACTGTACTGTGCTGTGTCTTGTGGCTCAGGGGTTGGCACAACGAGTATCCACTCAGTTGCATAACACTACAGTATATGACAGGGATACCGTAGGAGAAATCCCATTAGAAGGGTCGTCATGAGATCACATGTGATGTTGGATACAGCAGCATGTCTATATATTATATCATGTACCATTTAGTTCCAGACATGCATTGTGGCAGGATGAGAGACAATTGTACAGTGTTCACAACCCATACCTTATCAGAACTGTACAACTTGTGGTCAGTGTTGGAATGGATATCATGACTGTGATCACATGGGTATACAATAATGTACTGGTAACCAAGTATATCTTAAAGGGGAACTATTTTACTATTTCTTTCACTATTTGGGCACTTTTACACAATTCCTGTGAGTCTATGGAACACCTCTGTAATATATATATTTTTTTTATTCATTGTTTTGTATTTCTAATCAAGTCCTCAAAAACAGCATTTTTCTACCTCAAGATTTCGAGCTGTTTTGAGCCTGGGCTGCAGGTGCCACCTAAACCACTGCGGCGCGTCGTCGTCTATCTCAACATTAACATGCAGCAGTGACTATATGACATCACATATAGGCACATTTTCAAACGACTCAGTTCAGTGAGGGTGAATATTGTGAGAGGAGAATTGGAAGAATGCGCCAATATGAGAATTTTGAGACATAGATCATATTAATATAAGTTCACATAGCTAGGAAACAATGCTAAACACTCAAAAAGGCCATTTATAAGATAGTTCCCCTTTAATCAATAACATTCTGAGAACTTGAGTATGTTACTGTTCAAATATACCATATAGTATGACCTGGAGTATGTTACTGCTCAAATATACTATATAGCAGTGGTGCCCAACCAGTCGACCTCGATCGACCGGTAGATCGCGCGCTGGTTTCAAGTAGACCGTGAGATTATTTAGGTAGGTGACAGTACACATCATACATCCTGCGCAGGTATAATCACTGAGGCCACGTCTGGTCTTTTGTGAGTCAGAGGAGCGCAAAGTGCCGCGACGTGCGTGCGTGAGCGTGCGTGACAGCCCTGCGCAGGTATATCGTCTGGTCTTTTGTGAGTCAATATGTACTCAGATATTTGTGATCGACACTGTCTCGTAACTAAAGCACTTCCAGGGGGGGGGGGGGGCTTTCCAGGCCAAGCATATAAAGCTGATGATAAAGTTGATTCATTTAACCTGGACACTCGCAATGGATAGGTCTGTTGTCAGAAGCGGCGCGTCACGTGCGTGTGTTCCAAATGCTGGCAAGAGAAAGGCAGAATTTAGTAGTAGCGATACCAGAACTACTATGAAACGGAGTAAAAGAAGTTATGATCCTAAATACTTGGCGTATGGATTTACTTGGACTGGCCAAGAAGATGGCCCGAGACCACAGTGCGTTTTGTGTTACGAGATCCTTTCTAACGAGAGCTTTAAACCAAGTAAATTACAGCGGCACTTGGAAACTAAGCATCCTGAATTTAAAACTATGACCTGGAGTATGTTACTGCTCAAATATACTATATAGCATGACCTGAGTATGTTACTGTTCAAATATACTATATAGTATGACCTGGAGTATGTTACTGTTCAAATATACTATATAGCATGACCTGAGTATGTTACTGTTCAAATATACTATATAGCATGACCTGGAGTATGTTACTGTTCAAATATACTATATAGCATGACCTGGAGTATGTTACTGTTCAAATATACTATATAGCATGACCTGGAGTATGTTACTGTTCAAATATACTATATAGTATGACCTGGAGTATGTTACTGTTCAAATATACTATATAGCATGACATGAAGTATGTTACTGTTCAAATATACTATATAGCATGACCTGGAGTATGTTACTGTTCAAATATACTATATAGCATGACCTGAGTATGTTACTGTTCAAATATACTATATAGCATGACATGAAGTATGTTACTGTTCAAATATACTATATAGCATGACCTGGAGTATGTTACTGTTCAAATATACTATATAGCATGACCTGGAGTATGTTACTGTTCAAATATACTATATAGTATGACCTGGAGTATGTTACTGTTCAAATATACTATATAGCATGACCTGGAGTATGTTACTGTTCAAATATACTATATAGCATGACCTGGAGTATGTTACTGTTCAAATATACTATATAGCATGACCTGGAGTATGTTACTGTTCAAATATACTATATAGTATGACCTGGAGTATGTTACTGTTCAAATATACTATATAGCATGACCTGAGTATGTTACTGTTCAAATATACTATATAGCATGACCTGAGTATGTTACTGTTCAAATATACTATATAGCATGACCTGGAGTATGTTACTGTTCAAATATACTATATAGCATGACCTGGAGTATGTTACTGTTCAAATATACTATATAGCATGACCTGAGTATGTTACTGTTCAAATGTACTATATAGCATGACCTGGAGTATGTTACTGCTCAAATATACTATATAGCATGACCTGAGTATGTTACTGCTCAAATATACTATATAGCATGACCTGAGTATGTTACTGTTCAAATATACTATATAGCATGACCTGGAGTATGTTACTGTTCAAATATACTATATAGCATGACCTGGAGTATGTTACTGTTCAAATATACTATATAGCATGACATGAAGTATGTTACTGTTCAAATATACTATATAGCATGACCTGGAGTATGTTACTGTTCAAATATACTATATAGCATGACATGAAGTATGTTACTGCTCAAATGTACTATATAGCATGACCTGGAGTATGTTACTGTTCAAATATACTATATAGCATGACCTGAGTATGTTACTGTTCAAATATACTATATAGCATGACCTGGAGTATGTTACTGTTCAAATATACTATATAGCATGACCTGGAATATGTTACAACACTAATTCCACTTGAATTCAATGGATCAGATTATTCAGCATCACACTAATTTGCATCAAAATCATTTGAGGTGGTCTTTCGTCAGCATCATCACCGTTACCGACATCATCATCACGATCCCCTTTCTGTGTGAACCGCAAAAACTAAGAAGCAAACGACAGATCCAGGTGAGGCAGACACGTGTGGTGAACAGCTCCCTCATCCGTGAGCCTGTGTCACTTTCCTCCCATCCAGTCAGTGACTCAGATAGTCAGCACCTGGCCCTCAGAGCCCCGCCGGCGTTTTTATGAATGGAAGAGCACATGCATTCATCATCATCAAGTCAGTCGAGCCAGTCAGTCAGACAAGCAAACAGTCGACCAGACAGTCGGTCAGACCTTCAGGAAGTCAGCCAACAAGGTGCTAGATAGGTGGCGCGCCGGCTGTAACATACTGCCACCCCACCACATGCTAATAATCCCCCCACAGTACACCAGAATAGTCCCAGCCCATCTGTTCATCTCCTTCTCTCATCTCCCACTGCTACCTTTATTCATTCCTCTCTTTTTTTTTCACCTCGAGAGCCCCCCCCCCCCCCCCCACCCCTCACCTCTTTCTATATCTATCACTTATTCTCAAATACTGCAATCATAAACATTTGTACCCCCCTACTTTTGCCACTCAATCTATGAGCCCACGACTCTTCCTGACAGGCTCGTCTCCGTACGCATCCAGCTCTTCTCTGTGACTGACTGAATGAAGAAACACGCACGCACGCACGCACGCACACACACACACACACACACACACACACACACACACACACACACACACCTACACACCTACACCTACACACACACACACACACACCTACACACACACAAACACACACACACACATACACACAAGCATAATGCGTGCACATGTATGCACACACACAAACGCCTGCATGTAAGCAGACAAACATGCATGCATGTGCACAAATGTATGTGTGTGTGCATAGATTTATATTTATAAGAATATATGCAGAAACACATAGACGCACACTCGCACAAGCAACACAAACATGCATATGTGTGTGTGCTTATATATATATATATATATTTATATATATATATATATTTATATATATGTATATTATGCAGACACACATACAGACACAGTCTCACACGCAACACAAACATGCACTTTATATACATATACACAAACACGCAACCCCCCCCCCCATCCACTGTCATGGTAAGGCTGAGCCCGAATGTTCGAACGTTCGTTCGTTACGTTAACATTCGGATTCTAAATCAAAATTCAAATTTTTTATTTTTAATAAAAAACTATTATTATTATTAGAATTTTTTTAAATATTTATTTTATGTGTCTATACATTCTGTTTAAACCAATGGGGTTTTCTTCACAGTTGCAGATAAAGATTAGGCTACGCTAATATTATAGTATTAAAAAAACTGCTAAGTTATATTCATTAAAGGGGAACTATTTTACTATTTCTTTCACTATTTGGGCACTTTTACACAATTCCTGTGAGTCTATGGAACACCTCTGTAATATATATATTTTTTTTATTCATTGTTTTGTATTTCTAATCAAGTCCTCAAAAACAGCATTTTTCTACCTCAAGATCTCGAGCTGTTTTGAGCCTGGGCTGCAGGTGCCACCTAAACCACTGCGGAGCGTCGTCGTCTATCTCAACATTAACATGCAGCAGTGACTATATGACATCACATATAGGCACATTTTCAAACGACTCAGTTCAGTGAGGGTGAATATTGTGAGAGGAGAATTGGAAGAATGCGCCAATATGAGAATTTTGAGACATAGATCATATTAATATAAGTTCACATAGCTAGGAAACAATGCTAAACACTCAAAAAGGCCATTTATAAGATAGTTCCCCTTTAAAGAAAGTTGATTTAATAAAAAAAGAAAGACTAATTTAATCAG
>NC_140178.1:30668791-30686291 GCF_963971535.1 Notolepis coatsorum
ACAAACACACGTAAACATGCACGCACAATCCCACATGCACACAGACACACACACACACACACGTGCAAACACAGCCAAATACTGGTAATCCTGAAGCAGCCAAGCACACTAACATACAATCAGAGGAACATGCACATGGTCACAACATACAGACACATGCACCCCCCCCTCTCTGTCTCCTCTCCCTCACTCTCTCTCTTGCTTTCCCCCATCTCTGCTTTAACCTATTTTCCCATCACTCTGTGTTGTATCTGAATAGAATTCACTGCGCCTCACTCTCTCCATCACAGCGGTGACTTCCCATTCATAAAAATGTATGCATGTGAGACAGGTGAGGTCTTCCATCTCTTCTCTAGGACTCGCTTATTCAGGATGTGATATGTTGAAGGAAATACTCTAATCAGTAATATCTGATATAGACCTATCACAACAATACCTTCTGATTTAGACCTATCACAACAATACCTTCTGATATAGACCTATCACAACAATACCTTCTGATTTAGACCTATCACAACAATAACTTCTGATTTAGACCTATCACACCGTATACCTTCTGATATAGACCTATCACAACAATACCTTCTGATTTAGACCTATCACAACAATACCTTCTGATTTAGACCTATCACAACAATACCTTCTGATATAGACCTATCACAACAATACCTTCTGATTTAGACCTATCACAACAATACCTTCTGATTTAGACCTATCACAACAATACCTTCTTATTTAGACCTATCACAACAAACCTTCTGATATAGACCTATCACACCAATACCTTCTGATATAGACCTATCACAACAATACCTTCTGATTTAGACCTATCACACAATACCTTCTGATATAGACCTATCACAACAAACCTTCTGATATAGCCTATAGGGTTTTTTAATGTGCTCTTTCCATGTCGACCCACAGTTCTTCCCTGGTTGTGTCACATGGTCTGTAGTGGTTCATCAAACCTCTTAGAGCAGCTTATATTAATGTGTTCCTGCTTCGCTTTGGTCCTCGCTCCTTCATTGACCCCACATGCCCTTAAATCATGCTTAACTACCCTCACCTCCGCTTCCTCATGGTCGCCGACATACACACACACATGCATGCATACCAACATACACACACACACACACACACACACACACACACACACAAAAACGAAATACTTAAATTGAATCAATAGATCAAATCACAGGTACAGTATATATAGGATACACACACACATTCACACACACAGATCCCCCTCCACCTCCTCCCCCTGCTCCCATTCTCTGTAAACAAAGCGGATCGCATGAATGAAGAGGGAGAGAGAGCGGGAGAGAGAGAGAGAGAGAGAGAGAGAGAGAGAGAGAGAGAGAGAGGGGGCAAGTGGAAGAAGGAGACGCATCAACGCAGACAGGAAGGAGGATGGAGAAACAGCTGGAGATGAGCAGTGGAGGGAGGTAGGAGAGGAGGAGTGAGGGGAGGGGAGGTGAGAGAGAGAGAGAGAGAGAGAGAGAGAGAGAGAGAGAGAGAGAGAGAGAGAGAGAGAGAGAGAGAGAGAGAGAGAGAGAGAGAGGGGGGGGGGGGGGAAGAGAGACGTTCTGTCGAACAGGCACACTCACATCATCTCTGTCACAGCCTCCTTCGATGGATGGCGATGTTTTCTTCTTTCGCCTTTCCCCTCCCTCTTCCCTCTCTCTCCCTTAGCCTCTCTCTCTCTCTCGTTCACTCTCACCCCCCTTCTCTCTCCCTTGCCTTCCTGTATTCGGTGCCTATCGCTGCTCTCCTCCCCTCTCTCCTCTCCTCTCCCTCGTTTTGTTTCTCCTCTCCCTGCATGTTCAGCTACACCGCTGTGACTTCACTGTACTGTGTGTGTGTGTGTGTGTGTGTGTGTGTGTGTGTGTGTGTGTGTGTGTGTGTGTGTGTGTGTGTGTGTGTGTGTGTGTGTGTGTGTGTGTGTGTGTGTGAGAGAGAGATAGAGAGAGATAGAGAGAGATGGAGAGAGAGAGATAGAGCAAGAGAGAGATAGAGAGAGAGACAGAGAAGGGGCAAGATAATACATGTTGGCACAAGGTCTGTGTGGTCATGTGTGTTTATGTTTCTCTGCCCGTCAGCTTGTGTGTGTGTTTGTTCCAATGCCACCTTGTTCGTGTCGCCACAATGCCGAGAGAGAATGCGCTCCGCTGTCCTCCAAAATGTGTTGTGTTCCCTCGTCCCTATTTCACAGACCGTTGCCCCAGAAAAGTTGGGTAATGCTTTAGATTACAGCCTGCGACGTGCAGCGTAATTACTCCAGAGTTACAGTGTAATCTTTTGTACTGACGGTGCACCAGTACAGTACATGCCAATACATAAATACACACACACCAATAGGTAGGTACAGGGGAACGAGATGTGAAGTTATGGCATACGGGGGTAACAATTCAGGATCTTACAAAGAACTTATTATCTGTATAACCACTTAAACCATTCTATTATTACAGGGTATGTACAGTACAACTTACTGAGCAACAATCTGGATGCTTGGGAGGAACTGACAGAGAACATACTGTAGTTATTTCTTAACTACTGGGTACCTAATTCTATAATTACAGGGTACAGTACGATAGGGCTGGGTAAAAAAAAAAAAAATTCCTGATTCTGAATCTTCATTTGAATGAGCGATTATCAATTCATAATCCCTAAATCGATATGATTAAAAAAAAATGTATGTAGTCGTTATGCCATTTACCTTCCTGGTCATCTCATGTCCTGATCTCGCGCAACATGTTTGAATAAAAAACATGGATCAAGTGAAAGCATCACTCAAGTCACCGCCAGGTGCAAAGGCAGATATGTCTGATTGCATTTTGTATTTTAAAAACATGACGACAGAGAAGAGCTGGACAAAAGCAAAGCCATATGTAAGCTGTGCAAAGTGGAGGTGAAATATTGTGGAAATACAACAAATCTATGAAACCACTTACTGAGACTGTCATGGTTCCTGCCGGGCAGTGCTCTCTCTCTCTCTCTCTCTCTCTCTCTCTCTCTCTCTCTCTCTCTCTCTTTTTCCCCTTCTCCCGCTCTCATTATTGGTCAAGTAGGTGCAGGTGTGGTGTTCAGCGTGGCAGCTGATCTGACATCTGTGGGCCTATTACATTGGGGATATAACCCCGCCCCAGATGTGGAGAAGCTGTCAGATCATAAACTCTTGTTACCAGTTAGTCGTGTTACTTTGCTCGTATTTCCTATTATGATACTTCTAGTTGTTCGCCTGGATCTCATGTTCTTTGACCGTGTCTAACTCTGTACTCTCGTCCTCGCTCCCCAGCCTGCTTGGCGAAGACCTGGAGACACTGTCTGGCTCACAAGGAACTGCTCTGAACACCTGCCCGGCTGACTGCCCCCGTACCCACTCTGACCCCGTCTGTCTGACTCTCTTGCACACCCTGGACAATATGAGTATCACCCCTGTGTCTCCCAGGCAGCGGTGCCAGGAAGCCACAGGCAGGTCCGCGCAAGTGTTTACAATGGGAAAATAAAAAAATAAATAAAAAAGGGTCTAAAAACGAGAAAACGAGTTTTTGGCGCTCAACGGTTGGATTTGAAACATGAGAATTCTGCAGAACGCAGAAAAACTGTGACAAGCTGAAGATGGCAATGCTGCCCTTTACAGACAAGCATTAGCTCTTCATCGTTCATGTGCAATATTATTATTATTATTATTATTATTATTATTATTATTATTATTATTATTATTATTATTATTATTATTATTATATATTTTGTTTTGGATGATTGTAATAAGTTAGGTTGTTGTATTGTGTATATACTGAATATGTGTATGTGTGCGTGTGTATATGTAGTATGTATGTATACGTGTATATGTATGTGTGTGTATGATACATGTATATATATATGCATGTGTGTGTATGTATATTTGTATGTGTACTGTACTGTATATATTGATATGTGGGACTTCGGACCCCAGGAAGACTACCTAGTGCCATTGGCATCAGCTAATGGGGATCCTTTTTAATAAACAATAAACAGGCCAACTACATTGCTCCTTTATGAATGTGGGAACTAGCCGTGCTTTAGATTACAGCCTGCACACCCTGCACTTACCCTGTAACTACATGTAGAGTAACAAGGGGGGAACTACCACCTATTTATAACTACTATAAATAACTATAACTACCTTACTTTATAACTACAGAGATGTGAGAACAGTTTGTTTCCCTATTTTACTTGACTTTACTTTACCCATTTAGCCTCAAAACATGGAGAAGAACAAACAACATTAAATAAACGGCACAGTGGTGCTGTGGTGCTGTGGTTAGCCATGTTGCCTCACAGCAAGAAGGTCCTGGGTTCAGACCCCAGCAGGGGGTCCTGGGTGTTGTCTTCGACCAGGCCATGAACCTAGACAAACATGTCAAAACACTCACACGCACCTGCTTCTTTCACCTCAGAAACATTGCAAAACTACGCACCATCATATCTCACTCTGAACTAGAACTGTCCGTGGATGCTTTTATTTCCTCTAGGCTTGACTACTGCAACTCACTTTTCACCTGTCTCACCAAATCATCCACAGAAAAACTACAAATGGTCCAAAATGCTGCAGCCAGGCTACTCACATGGTCAAAGAACTCATGTCACATCACTCCCATTCTGGTATCCCTGCACTGGCTCCCGGTACACTATAGAATTCACTTCAAAGTCCTCACTTTTACTTTCAGAGCACTCCACGGTCAGGCCCCTATCTACATCACTGAACTCATCCATCCCTACACCAACACCCGCTCACTCAGATCTGCCGATCAGCACCTCCTGGTGGTCCCCAGGTCCAGGCTAAAAACAAGGGGTGATCGAGCCTTCGAGGTGACAGCACCAAGGCTCTGGAACGCTCTCCCCCTAGACCTGCGAACTGCCCCCTCTGAAAACTCTTTTAAAAAACAACTAAAAACACATTTGTTTAGACAGGCCTTCGGTCATACATAGGCACACTTTCTTGTCCTCACTGTTCCTATAGTTTTGTTTTTTAATTAGTGACTCATGATTTTATCCAAATTCTTTTATTCTACTTTTTTTTTATGTGGTTTCACTGTTTTTTAACTGCTGTGCTGTCTGTTGTTGTTGTTGTTGTTGTTGTTGTTGTTGTTGTCATCTATTTCTGATTTTGTTTTGTTTTTTATATACTAAGCTGTAGTGTAAAGCACCCTGTGCATTCGTGCTGTGAAGGGTGCTATATAAATAAAAGTCATTCATTCATTCATTCAGGGGGGCCTTTCTGTGTGGGGTTTGCATGTTCTGCCCGGGTTTGCGTGGGTTTCCTCCGGGTTCTCCGGTTTGCTCCCCCACACCAAGAGACATGCATGTTAGGTTTCCTGCCTTTGCCCATGACCAAGGTACTGGCATTACAACTGGAGTTGGTTGGCTGCTCACTGTTCCTAAATAGTTAGGATGGGTCAAATGCACATTTCTCCAAGGGGATTAATAAAGGTTCAACTTAACTTAAACTTAAATGCAGTTTGCTGTCAGAAGAGCATATTAACCATATATATGTGTTGTGAATCATACCTTGTGTTTTATCTTGCTATATTTGTATTAATTTCCTGGGAGGAAAAGAGGTTATGCAGGGGTTCAGTGTATGATGAACCCCCGTCCAATGTTTGTGACATGCTCTACCCACTGAGCTTCACAGAGAATGGAACCCCTAACCCTGGAACTGTGGTAGTGACATTGTTACAAAGGGTCAGATTAAACCGAATATATATATTTATTGCTTGAGATCCCATGTATAATATTTGTATATCGTTTGATATCCCTTGTATATTCTTTGTATATATACACGGAATATCCCTTTACCTAGGTACAAACCAGACCATAATACTCGTTCTCCTATTGGACAGCGACCCCTAGGCGCCAACGGCCATACCCCCAATGGCAAGTTCAAAGACAACGCCAAGGCATGTCTCAACATGTCCAGGTTTGCGCAGTAATACGAGACAGAACTGAGGTTGGCACTAGATTATTCACCTTACGTATAAATACGTCGCAGGTGGATACAGCAGTAGAGTATCCTAAACGTTGAAGCCTTCACCACGATACAACGTGCCGTGAAGTGGGCCTCTTTGCCCCTGAATAGAGCCTTGAGAACCGTGTGCGAATATATAGCTAAAGTGTCAGAGTTTAACGCCGTATCGTCGAGTTCGACTTATTCTATTGTGAAGTAATAGTCTATTATTTATAGTGTATCGTGCGGCTTCCGTTCTACAGTGACCAGCATTACCACCGGTTCGTCGTACCTATAGCTAGTGCACTTATCCAGGCTGGGCGGCCTAAACTCGCGCCACCACCCGAGGAGTCCTAGACGAGAACCGTTGGATATGTACACCGGAGAACCTACACCGGCGAATGCAGAGCCTTTTCTGGCTGGATTATATTGCTTTGGTACCGTGGCTGCTGGAGCAGAGAACCGTCTACCCCACTGTCGTGTGGGATCTACCCTTGTGAGGAGCACCCTCGAGCCCGCCTCTAGGACCAGAGGCTGGCTAGCTTTCATCCATGCTGTCGTGCATACTGGATTATAGCTGTTGCTTTGTTTAAGGACCAAGGGAGTACTGCACTGGCTCCTGTATCTGGAGCCTCGTTATTCCGCGTTGATCCAGACTTTGCTCCCGAACATTCCTCTACCCTGCCGGCTTACAACCGGAGGGAACCCCCTAGTGTCTCCAGCTGACTACGAGTGTGCCTTATGTAATTACTATGCTACAGGTGGCGTCAGTTATACCCATCTTACTATTCTCATGGACTTACGCTCTTGACCTACTTTAAGTGTTCTTCGCCTTACAAGCGCAATTATAATTCTCAATCTGTAACCTACCGTTGCTGCTCTAATAATAATAAATACCTCTAACTAGAACTTTCTTTGTCATTGCCGTATTCTTGTGTGGGTGTTCACCAGATATATCATGTACTGTATGGCCAGTAATTAAAGTACATAACTAAGTAGTGGTTTAATAATACCATACTCTCAATACAGTCAGGGAATTGTACCCCTCAGTTACAGACATGCTCTACCCACTGAGCTTCACAGAGAATGGAACCCCTAACCCTGGAACTGTGGTAGTGACATGCTCTACCCACTGAGCTTCACAGAGAATGGAACCCCTAACCCTGGCTGTATTAGTGTCATGTTCTACCCATTTAGCTAAATTGGGAAATGGAACCCCAAATTCTGGCACTGTGGTAGTGCCATGCTCTACCCACTGAGCTACACAGGAAATGGAGCCGCTCACCCTGACTATGTTAGTGCCCTACCCATTGAGCCAGACAGGGAATCAAACCCTTAACCATAGCAGTATTAGCAGAGACTGGTAGAAGGGAGATGTTAGTCTCACCATCTACTCCCATATGTGCAGACCTGGGAGCTCCGAAATGAGAGAACAGAGTGGGATGTCAAATATCTCATAGCAGTAAAAGAACACCATGCTCTTACATGAAACATTTTGACATTTTAAACTGGGAAATTCAGCGAATCCTTTTTAAAGACCGCCTCCACATAAACTACTGAAAACGAGTTAGCAGCATCCCTACTCTAAACCTTTGCCCTCATTAAGAACGCAAAGATCTATGAAGCCCTGCCCCCCCCCCACGTCTTCCCCCAAGCTGGTTAACTTTATCTTTTTCCACCTAAATGGTTCACCCAAAGATTCTGGGTACATATTGATGATGTAGCCTATTTTACCTTTTGTCCCCAACGTACAAACAAATAGGGTAAGCTAGACTAGTCATTTGGCTAGTTTTGACAAAGAATTGAAAAAAGATTGTATTTACAATATTTACATGTACAGTACATTCCTGATATTTAAGCATGTTGACTGCTATTCTTGTAGGTGTGCACATATGTCAGTTTTGTCAATGACGTGAATGATGTGGTGTTGCCTTTCACTGAGGAAATCGCCTCCCATTAATTTCTCCCATAATTGGCCTCTTCTTTCCCTACCAGTCGTTGTTATTAGTGTCATACCAACCATTGAGCTACACAGGAAATGGAACCCCTAACCCTAACAGTGTTAGGTGCCATGCTCTACCCATTGAGCTACACAGGGAACAAAACCCTAACCCTGACCATGTTAGTGCCATGCTCTACACCTTGAGACCATTGGTCTCCTCCATAATACATGATCAGGACATTTCTCCCATTTGTCACAACTGGCCTCCTGGTCATCCGCCTTAGTCCTCGTATCCTCATTAATGTAATCGGCAATAGAAATTTGAGCCAGTCATTTAGCCGCCACGGCCTTGCCGTGTTACAATGTCACAGCCAGTGCAGTGCGCGCCATGAAAGCCGGGCTATAATCGCAGTGATCAGGAGGTATGAATGATCTCTCGAGTGTCAATGAAAGACCATGTTGAGTCAGAAGCGGGACGGGAGCTCACAGGGAGGTGAGATGAGAGGACCTCTTTCTTCCCCCCTCTCCCTCTCTCTCTCTCTCTCTCTCTCTCTCTCTCTCTCTCTCTCTCTCTCTCATGCCCTGCCATTTCCTCCTCACAAAAACATGAATGCCTCTCTTACACTCTGCCAGGCTGTCTCCTTCTAAACACATGAAGCCTCTCTCTACTCTCTCTCATCCAAGTCTCCCTCTCTTCTCCTCGTATCCGCTCCATCTCTCTCTCTCTCTCTCTCTCTCTCTCTCTCTCTCTCTCTCTCTCTCTCTCTCTCTCTCTCTCTCTCTCTCTCTCTCTCTCTCTCTCTCTCTCTCTCTAGAGTGGCCTTCACTGTCTGACCTCCAGATGGAGACACAGCAGGGGAGAGCGGGTGATAGAGAGAAAATTAAAAAAGCACATGGGGGTTAGCGAAATGGTGATGAATAGAAAGCTAACGAGGACGCCAGAGAGAGAGAGAGAGAGAGAGAGAGAGAGAGAGAGAGAGAGAGAGAGAGAGAGAGAGAGAGAGAAAGACAGTCAGGAGGTGCCAAATATAGAGAGATGAAAGAGTGAGCGCAGGGGAATAGGTGAGGTGATACCAGTACAACCCTGGGTGAGGTAATACACAACAGTACAACCCTGGGTGAGGTGATACACAACAGTACAACCCTGGGTGAGGTGATACACAACAGTACAACCCTGGGTGAGGTGATACCAGTACAACCCTGGGTGAGGTGATACCAGTACAACCCTGGGTGAGGTGATACCAGTACAACCCTGGGTGTGAGTCAGCAATGGTAGGCTGATAAACGGCCATGGCCACTGGATATGTTGCAACATACATTGGTTTAATTATTATCCATGATGTCTAGATAAATGTGTGTGTGTGTGTGTGTGTGTGTGTGTGTGTGTGTGTGTGTGTGTGTGTGTGTGTGTGTGTGTGTGTGTGTGTGTGTGTGTGTGTGTGTGTGTGTGTGTGTGTGTGTGTGTGTGTGCGTGTGTGTGTGTGTGTGTGTGTGTGTGTGTGTGTGTGTGTGTGTGTGTGTGTGTGTGTGTGTGTGCGTGCGCCTGCCATGCATGTGTATTTGCATGGTAGGGTCAGTTATTTGTATCAACATACAGTATATGCCACTTTGATGAAATGCATGTAAATAATGAATGGTCGCCTGTGTGTGTGTGTGTGTGTGTGTGTGTGTGTGTGCGTGCGTGCGTGCGTGCGTGCGTGCGCGCGTGTGTGTGTGTGTGTGCGTACGTACAGTATGTGTGTGTGAGAGGGGAGGAGAGAGAGGAAAGAGAGTGAAAGAGAATGAACAAGTTCTACGGCACGAGAGTGGCGAGGGTTAACAAGAGGGAGGGAAACGCGGGATTGTGTGTAAATAATACATGTGATCTCTAATGTGTTTATTTCTATGTAAATAATTCTCTCTTTGCACAATCCAAGGCCCGGGACCCAGGAATGAGTTCGCCTCAAAGCGAGGTTCCTCTCCCCATGATGAAAACATTAAAGGGACATTACACCATGCAGTGTTTTTATTTAAATTTTTTTTTTATCTTTTATTCTTTTTTCCGATTTTTCTCCCATCCCACTGTTAGTCGTTATGCCAATTCCCAACCCCCTTCCTGGTTGTTGCACACTTTCCCCTACTGTTGGTCCGAGAGGCCGGAGACTTTCACATGCTTTCCTCCGACGCATGTGCAGCCAGCCGGCAGCCAGCCTGGCCGCGCAGATTCTCACCGGGAGAGTGTAACGTGTGGAAGGTCGCACTACCTCTCTCCAGATCCTACCCTTGCTGAGCAGGCGCCCCGACCGAACTGTAAGGGTCGCTGTCCACAACGCCCAGGACCCACCCACGGCTCCCCTCCCCCTAACTCAGCCAAACGAGTTAGTATAGCGATCAGCCCGAGCCAAGGCAATGCTGACTCTCCGGGAGTCGAGACCGCAGCCTCTTGCATTGGTGACGAGCACAATCTCCGCTACGCCACCTGACCGCCACCACGCAGTGTTAACGAAGGGGACTCGCATTCCAACATCAACACAGCAGACTCTCAACGTCTTACACGGAGGGTCCAGGGTCTCATCGACTACTGGTCAGGACGGTACCATTTTTTATAACCCATGTGACTACTGAGAGTGAGAACATGGTCAAAGCGGCATTTCTGGCATTTGCTGGCTACAAGCGGTACTGTCTCTGTGTTTTCAATACATTTCCCATGAGCCTCTTTGCTCTGTTGCCTCCATGTGCTTTCTTTTTTTTTACATGCAGACTTTTCGCAGAGCGAGTTCTCGGTTTCTCGGTGGTCGAGGTGGCTGCATATTTGTTTTCTATTGAATATACCTACGTTTTGCGCGGGAAGAAACTACCGCGTCTCGTTCATTCAAGGCATACTGCTAGTGTCACAAGGAGCAGAACTATTGGTGTCTCACCAGACCATTCGAGGCCAGAGCAGCGAAGGTGAGTGCCGCGTATCTAGTGGTCTCAATTTGCGCTGTACACATGGTGTCTTTAGTAAAGGCGCCCAGTCTCCTTGCACACTTCGGTCTCTAATTGATTGATTCCAATAAATAAATGTTACAATCTGGTGACGAGGATGGGATTCAAGAACTAATTTAAAAAGCGCGGCTAACAAAACGAGCGAATAGGCTAACGTTGTCTGGTAAGCTAGCAACCATGTGAAGGCAGCGATGACGTTCCAGATCGGCAGCATATATCGGAATACAAGGAGGGTAAGAACTATTTAGAATCTTACCTGGAGAGACTGGAACAGTGGATGATCGCCAGTGAGGTTGAGACGGGAAAATTAAAGTCAGTGTGTTCCTTTCAGTTATTGGAGCGGATGCCAACAGACGTTTAGAAAAATCGAGTCACGCCAGCTAAACCAAGTGAGAAAAATTATACAGATCTGACCAAGGTACTCAGCATCCATTACAAAGCCAAAACCACTTGTCACTGTGGAGGGATAGCCTTCGATGCATCGCCTCATGGCATTGGCGCTGTCATTCCCCACGTGATGGAAAACGAATGAGGAAAAAGCCAATAGCATTTGCATCTCGCACTTTGACAGAGGCAGAGAGCAAATAGGCAATTTTGAGAGTGAAGAAGTTTCACAAATATCTGTACGGTAGAAAGTTCACTCTCATTACCGACCACAGACCCCAAGTCAGCTACACCGACATTGGCTCATACTGGTGACGTACAACTACAACATAGAGCATCGCAAGGCGTCACACCAGGCCAACGCAGATGCTCTCCAGCTTGCGGAGAAGAGAGACAGCACTGCAGAAGAAGTTATCATCGTCTAGTAGTTCTCACAGAGGACCTACCTGTGCGAGCCAGCGACAGAGCACACACACATATCCTGCACAGAGCACAGAGTTCGTATAGCATGGGGTAACAGGGCCTATTTCATTTAATTTAATTTCAACCTTTATTTAAAACCGTAAGCTTCTGAGGTTTCCCTCATTTACAGAAACGACGATTGTACAAATGTAAACAGTACATAATAAAAGCAATATTCACAGAAAATGTAACACAAAAGAGTAAAAATTCAAAAGACTGAAACAGTTACAGGTAGTCACACAACGGTCTGAAATCATACGTTTAAACAGACCAAGAGAAGGGAGAAGCTCCAACTTCAAAGAGAGTTGGAGGACATTCCATGAGTTAGAGGCATCAAAGGGAAAAGCTGACTTCTATAGATCAGAACAAACATGAGGGACCCTAAGAACCATCCAGTCATTTGATCGAGTTGAATAGGTTCCAATATTCCAATCTAACAGTGAAGAGATATAAACAGGTTGTTTACCAATAAGGGCTTTAAAAATAAATAAATAAATAAATACCAGTGTTTGTTGCACCTTTCTGCAAGAGAGTATAGGCAATGGGGTTCAGAGTTTATGTGATATGAGGGGGGGGGGGGGGCTGGGGGGCTGTCATCGTCATAGATAGATATCTATATAGAACACTAGATAGCTTAAGGCGGAGTCACCAGCGTCACTGAACCGCCGCCATCTTGCTCGAGTCAGCCTTGAGTGAGGGTGAGTGATCTGCACAGACAAAAATACTCATAACTCGCTGAAATATTGACGGATTTACAAACGGTTTGGTTTATTACAAGCATTATTAACGTGGCTATGATTCAAGCAGTTTGTAAAAAAAAAAAAAAAAAAAAAAGGCCTTAACACTTTCAGCGCCACGCCTGGTTTTCCTTTTTACCGCTTGAATGCCACCATCGGCGCCAATGTTAACGTTAATATCACCTAATCTATGTTTTAAATTATGGCTATGTGTCTAATCTGCCCATCGCATTATCAAAGACTATTTTCCAGTCAGTGCTGTGAAGGCAGATTGTTTTTTTATCGCGTCGTTGCCGTTTCAGAGCAGTTAGAAAAGCCCCCGTTTTGATATAAAAAACAGCTCATTCTGGAGCATTCTATGAAAATCGTCTTTTAGTGGAATATTCCACAACGTTGATATTCGTCTGCCTTTTTATGAATCGTTTTCAAATAAACGCTAGATGATCAATATTATACGTGCACGCACGCACATTACGGCCGCGCACTGATAATCGCCCCGTTGATTTCCTCTCGGACTTTTACAGTGAAACCGAAAGAAGACATTTCACAAAACAGCTTATAACTTCATCAAACTTACTCTGATTATCCTACCACTGATAACATAGAGTCCTTACCTGACATCAGATGGTATCCAACTGGTATATTCCAATTCCTGATCACCATTCGAAAAAAATCGATACGTGTATGGATCCAACGCGATACAGTAGAACTCCATGATCCGCGGGGATCTGAGGCTCCAGAATGAACTCTAGTAACCCCGGCTGGATCAGTGAACTGGAAAATGTGGAGTACCGGATTTTTTTCCCCATTCATTTTCATTGAGTCCATTCCAAAATCACTTATGTCATCTGGGAGACGACAGGGGGCGCTTTTTTCCACAGTGATCGCCGGCGCCCCTCGGCTATACTCGGGTAGGCTCGGGTGATGCAATAATTTTTCAGATCGCAAAAAAATAATAATAATAATAATTCCGAGAAATCTCGTGAGTGGCATGCAACCACCTATAAAAAAACCAGAGAAATCTCGTGAGTGGCACTGAAAGTGTTAAGTAAAAAAGTAGACATGAATGTTATCAGTAGCTGAGCTGCCTCGAGCAAGATGGCCGCCCTACGACGACGTCGCTCTACATTGGCCGGCAGCGCGGGTAAGCTATCTAGTGTTCTATATAGATATCTATGGTCATTGTGGCACAGATAGATGACAGCTGAGGGGAAGAAGCTGTTCCGGAGCCTGCTCGACTTGGAACGGAGGTTCCTGTAGCGCCTCCCACAGGGGAGGAGGGGGATTGGGATTGGGATTGGGATGAGAGGTGTCCTTGACAACGCTGCATGCCTTCCTCAGACACCGTTTGTGATGAAAAGTCTTGTTGGGGCGGTTTTCACCACCCTCTGCAGTGCTTTCCAGTGCGGTTGCCATGCCTGTGATGCAGTTGGTGAGTGTGCTTTCCATGGCGCACCGGTAAAAGATCACCCGGATTTGAGGAGACCCAGGAATTTAGTTTTCGTTGGTTACAATGTTTATTTACATTTTCTGAGCCAAACCAAGATGCGTGGCATATACTGTATATAATTAGAGCTCTGAGAATCGTACATTTTATCGAATTGTGACCTCAAAATCTAAATTCGTATTGAATCTGAAAATGTGCATATCATTACACTCCCTAATATAGTGACATGAGTTATTGTCCGATAATCCCTAATCATAGCTCGGCTCTGGTTAGGCTCTGCTCTGCTCAGCTCTGGCTAGGGATCCGTGTTCAGATTGCAGGGGGGATGTAAGGCAAGGACAGGCACTGGTTCCCTAACACCACACCACCCAACGTGGAGCTCAGCATTCACTGAAACCTGTCCGAGATCACCTTCAGCAAACAATAACAAATTCAGCCTACAACCACAGGCTGGCTGCACAGCTTCCTGCACACAGTCCAAAGCACAGTCATACCAGGGCAGGTTTCTTGTTTTTTTTTAACCTTTATTTAGACAGTTCAGTTTTACAAGAATACATTCTAATTTACAGCAATAGCCTGGGGGGAGTGACTGCAGATGGAGGGAGTCACACTCACTCACACACACACACACACGCACACGCACACGCACACGCACACACACACGCACACGCACACGCACACACACACACACACACACACTCTCGCACACACACACACACACACACACACACACACACACACACACACACACACACACACACACACACACACACACACACACACACACACACACACACACACACACACACACACACACACACACACACACACACACACACACACACACACACACCTGAGCTACCCAATACAACCACATTCTAGCTCTTCCAGCCGAGTCCAGTTTACGTCAGTCCTATATTATCCAGCTTACATGAGCCTACTGTATATACAGTGTGGTACCAACTAGTCAACGTGTTCCATGTAGAACCCTAGGTATATGGTAAATAAATAATAAATGGCTGTATTTATATAGCGCTTTTATCCAAAGCGCTTTTATCATTTGTTCCTCACATATTACCCACTCACTCACACATTCACACACCGACGGCAGAGGCAACCATGCAAGGTGCCAACCTGCACATCGGGAGCAATTCGGGGGTTAAGTGTCTTGCTCAAGGACACTTCGACACGCTGCCCCGGGAGGAGCGGGAATCGAACCGGGAACCTCCGGATTACCAGACGACTGCTCTACCTCCTGAGCCACTTGATGACTCCGGCAGCAGGCCACCAGCCGCTCGCCGTGAGTCAGAAGAGCCTGGCGTGGCTCAGAGCACATCAAATCACCTCGCGGCGTCTCAGTCACATCAGCACCCCCAGTGTATGTTCTCATATACAAAGGAGTCACTTATCATATTTATGTATGTGTATATATCCCATGAATCATCTGGAAGTGAGTCATACACTACGATATGAGCCACATTGATGTGACTGTAATGTACCTAGTGGAAGTGTGATGGGCTACAGTGTACAGTATCCAGTGGGCTACAGTGTACTGTATCTAGTGGGCTACAGTGTACTGTATCTAGTGGGCTACAGTGTACTGTATCTAGTGGGCTACAGTGTACTGTATCTAGTGGGCTACAGTGTACTGTATCTAGTGGGCTACAGTGTACAGTATCTAGTGGGCTACAGTGTACTGTATCTAGTGGGCTACAGTGTACAGTATCTAGTGGGCTACAGTGTACTGTATCTAGTGGGCTACAGTGTACAGTATCTAGTGGGCTACAGTGTACAGTATCTAGTGGGCTACAGTGTACTGTATCTAGTGGGCTACAGTGTACTGTATCTAGTGGGCTACAGTGTACAGTATCTAGTGGGCTACAGTGTACAGTATCTAGTGGGCTACAGTGTACAGTATCCAGTGGGCTACAGTGTACTGTATCTAGTGGGCTACAGTGTACAGTATCCAGTGGGCTACAGTGTACAGTATCCAGTGGGCTACAGTGTACAGTATCTAGTGGGCTACAGTGTACTGTATCTAGTGGGCTACAGTGTACTGTATCTAGTGGGCTACAGTGTACAGTATCCAGTGGGCTACAGTGTACAGTATCCAGTGGGCTACAGTGTACAGTATCTAGTGGGCTACAGTGTACAGTATCTAGTGGGCTACAGTGTACAGTATCCAGTGGGCTACAGTGTACAGTATCCAGTGGGCTACAGTGTACAGTATCCAGTGGGCTACAGTGTACTGTATCTAGTGGGCTACAGTGTACTGTATCTAGTGGGCTACAGTGTACTGTATCTAGTGGACTACAGTGTACAGTATCTAGTGGGCTACAGTGTACTGTATCCAGTGGGCTACAGTGTACAGTATCCAGTGGGCTACAGTGTACTGTATCTAGTGGGCTACAGTGTACAGTATCTAGTGGGCTACAGTGTACTGTATCTAGTGGGCTACAGTGTACTGTATCTAGTGGGCTACAGTGTACTGTATCTAGTGGGCTACACTGTACTGTATCTAGTGGGCTACAGTGTACAGTATCTAGTGGGCTATAGTGTACTGTATCTAGTGGGCTACAGTGTACAGTATCTAGTGGGCTACAGTGTACTGTATCTAGTGGGCTACAGTGTACTGTATCTAGTGGGCTACAGTGTACAGTATCTAGTGGGCTACAGTGTACTGTATCTAGTGGGCTACACTGTACTGTATCTAGTGGGCTACAGTGTACTGTATCTAGTGGGCTACAGTGTACAGTATCTAGTGGGCTACAGTGTAATGTATCTAGTGGGCTACAGTGTACTGTATCTAGTGGGCTACAGTGTACTGTATCTAGTGGGCTACAGTGTACTGCATCTAGTGGGCTACAGTGTACTGCATCTAGTGGGCTACAGTGTACTGCATCTAGTGGGCTACAGTGTACTGTATCTAGTGGGCTACAGTGTACAGTATCTAGTGGGCTACAGTGTACAGTATCTAGTGGGCTACAGTGTACTGTATCTAGTGGGCTACAGTGTACTGTATCTAGTGGGCTACAGTGTACTGTATCTAGTAGGCTACAGTGTACTGTATCTAGTGGGCTACAGTGTACTGTATCTAGTGGGCTACAGTGTACAGTATCTAGTGGGCTACAGTGTACTGTATCTAGTGGGCTACAGTGTACTGTATCTAGTGGGCTACACTGTACTGTATCTAGTGGGCTACAGTGTACAGTATCTAGTGGGCTACAGTGTACTGTATCTACAGTATCTAGTGGGCTACAGTGTACTGTATCTAGTGGGCTACAGTGTACAGTATCTAGTGGGCTACAGTGTACTGTATCTAGTGGGCTACAGTGTACAGTATCTAGTGGGCTACACTGTACTGTATCTAGTGGGCTACAGTGTACTGTATCTAGTGGGCTACAGTGTACTGTATCTAGTGGGCTACAGTGTACAGTATCTAGTGGGCTACAGTGTACTGTATCTAGTGGGCTACAGTGTACTGTATCTAGTGGGCTACAGTGTACTGTATCTAGTGGGCTACAGTGTACTGTATCTAGTGGGCTACAGTGTACAGTATCTAGTGGGCTACAGTG
>NC_140178.1:30691291-30701831 GCF_963971535.1 Notolepis coatsorum
ACTGGTGTAGACTACTAATTAGACTTTGTCTGGTAAACAGTGTGATTGATTGATTGATTGAAAACTTTATTAACAGATTGCAGAATGGGTACAATACAGTACAGCTCAATACACACAATTGTTAAGGGGATGCAGACCAGAGAAAGACTTTCGTCTTGTTTCCACCAGGGTCCCCCATTTTCAATTCATCAGGACATATATGACATACATGACATACAGATAGTCAGTACTGCTACATCTATACATTTATGACATACCAGATTTGCAAATACAGTACTGTTTGTGATACAGAAGGAGTCAAGAAAGGGGAGTATATACATTTGACGTAGAAACTGTACATTGTAGGAGGTTGGGTGGGGGGGGTTGGGTACACTGGGATATTGACAACCATACTGGGTAATTTACATTGGGGGGGGGGGGGGGCACACTGTATAAACAAGCAAAACTGTACATTGAGGGGGGGGGAGACTCTGTACAAACAAACAAAATTGTACATTGGACTATTGACAAAACCATACTAGGTAAATGACTGTACATTGGAGGGGGTTGGGTTAGGATATTTACAGGGGCCAGTGTTGAATTGCAGTCTCCCGTAGGTGTCTCTTGAGAGAGGTTTTGAAAGTGGGTAGTGATCCACATTCCTTTACAGCTTTGGGTAGGGCGTTCCACATTGATGTGGCATAATTGCGAAACGTGTTTAGTCCCTTATTTGAGCCGAATCTGGGTTTAACATGATTTGTGGAGCTCCCTCTGGTGTTGTGATCGTGGTATTCACTGACCTTTGGGAAGTATTTTGCCATGTACATGGGTACCTTGGTCGTGTAGTGTATCTTGTAGACCAGGCCCATTGCAAGTTGCTGTACTCTGTCATCTACTCTAAGCCATCCTAGGTTGTCAAAGTGGGCAGGGGTGAGGTGGGTTCTAGGAGTAAGGTCAAGCAGTAGTCTGACCAGTTTGTTTTGAGATGTTTGTAATTTTGTTTTTAGCGCCTTTGAGGTGCTTTGGTACCATGAGGTGCAAGCATAGTCGTAGTACCCCTGAATGAGTGCTCCTGCCAGAGTCTTCAGGGTATTCTTGTTTACCAGAGAGGAGATCCGGTACAAGAATCGAGTTCGTTGGTTGACTTTTTTTATTACATTGGATGCCATTTTGTCACAGGAGAGATTAGCCTCTAGGATGGAACCCAGGTAGGTAATTTCATCTTTCCTTGTGACAATATTGTCACCCACTGTAACTGAGAAGCCGTCGGTCTTGCTGAGTTTGTTATTTGAACCGAAGAGAATGGACTCTGTTTTGCCCATGTGTAATGATAGTTTGTTATCAGCGAGCCATATGCAGATTCTGCCTAGTTCCGAGCTGAGGGTTTTTTCAACCTGTAACTTGTTCTTGTCAGAGACCAGCAGGGCTGAGTCGTCCGCAAACAGGAACAAGTTGCAGTCACAAGCTGACGACATGTCATTTGCATAAATTAGGAACAGTAGCGGTCCTAGTATGCTTCCTTGTGGAACACCACAGCTCACTGTGAGAGGGGGGGATAGGGTACCGTTTACCTCCACCATCTGTTCCCTCCCCTCAAGGTAGGATTGCATCCAGCTCACTGATAGACTATCAAAACCAATTGCTTTTAGCTTGTCAATCAGAATGGAGTGATTGACCGTGTCAAAGGCCTTTTGTAGGTCCAGCATGACCATGCCGCAGTATTTGCCTGCGTCCACCTCTTGTTTGATGTGGTCATTCAAATAGAGAAGGCATGTGTCAGTGGAGTGGGATGTTCTGAAGCCAGATTGGAATTCGTAGATTAGATTTTTTTCCGCTAGGTACTTTTCGACCTGTTCGTAGACTATTTTTTCCATGACTTTCGAGATGGAGGTGAGAATAGAAACAGGGCGGTAGTTGCCTGGGTCTAATTTGCTGCCCTTTTTGTGCAGAGGGGTCACCCTCGCAATTTTGAAGTCCTTGGGGACGTGTCCCTGTTTTATGGAGAGGTTTATTATGTGTGTGATGATTGGGGTGATGGCGGCTGCTGAGTCTCTGAGGAATTTGGAGGGGATGTTGTCATGGCCAGTGGCCTTGTTAGGTTGGAGGGCGCTCAGTTTATTGAGTACCTCATCTGTTGTTACCATTTCCAGCTTGAAGTCGTCCTTGCGGACCCCTAGGTTTTTGTAGTAAGCTACTATGTGTTCTACCCCATAAAGCCCTGAGTGGGAGGGTAGTTTGTTTACCAGTGTTGTGGCTATGTTTGTGAAGAAAATGTTTAAGTAATTGGCTACATCCAGCTTGTCTGTGATGAGCGTGTTGTCCGTTTTTATGTTTATGTTTGAGAATCTGGTTTTAAGTTTTTTACTGCATCCTAGTTGATTATTGAGTAATTTCCAAAGTTCTCGTGGTTTGTTTTTGTTTTCCTCAGTTTTGTCATTGATGAAATTCTTTTTTGCAGTTTTGATCATGGAGTTTACGTCGTTTCTTAGTCTGTTTCTTTCTAGTTTGAGTTCAGTCACGTGGGCTTGGAGTTCACTGCTCGTGCTTTTAGTAAGCTTTGACTGACTTTTACGAAACTCAGAGCATTTTTTGTCTCTGGTTTTCATAGCGGCCAGTATTTCGGAGTGCATCCACGGCTCAGCGCGATTTTTTACCCTGGTGGTTCTTAGGGGGGCCATGTCGTTTAGTATTGTTGAGAATTTGGTTTTGAAACCAAGCCATGTTTCTTCAACCAGTGTACCATTGAGTTCATCTGACCAGTCCAGGCTCTCCAGTTCAAGGTTAAAGGCCTCGCTAGAGTAGGTTTTGAGGTCTCTAGATGTGACTGTTTTGTGGCAGCCAGCCTTTTGTTTTAGTTTTTTGCGGGTACAGAATATCATATAATGATCACTTAACCCGCATGCTATAACCCCTTTCTTGGAGATCTTGGACTTGTCGGAGGTCAGAATGAGGTCAATGGTAGTCTGAGTTGATTCACATACACGTGTGGGTTGGGTGATTAGCTGGCTGAGGCCGTGCAGATCACAAAACCTACTGAATGACCTGAAGACGGGTGCATCTTTTCGTTGCATATCCGTGTTCCAGTCTCCAATAAGAATTTTGTCTACATCCTCAACTCCAGCTAAACACCCATCCAGTGTATCATAAAAGTCACTATGATCTGGTGGCCTGTAGACTGTGCCAACCAGTAGGGATTTTGCCCTTTCGAATAGGATTTCCACCCATACAGTTTCAATTGATTTATGATTCAGGTCATTTCTGTTGATGAATTTGGTGTCCTTGTGTATGTACATACAGACACCACCTCCATGTTTGTTCCTATCATTCCTAATTATTGAGTAGTTCTCAATCTCTATCTCTGGATCTTTTACAGAATCGTCAAGCTTAGTTTCTGAGAAGCACAGTATGTTTGCCTTACCATTTATGAATAATTGTTTGATTTCATCCAGTTTGTTTTTTAAGCTGTTAATGTTAATGTGAAAAATGTTCAGTCCATTGGCGTTGGTTATTTCATTGATGTTGGCAGGTTCGAAGTATTGTTCGTTTGTGATCTGTTCCTCTGTGTGGGGCTGGGGGGCTTTGTTGTTGAGGGTGGGAAGGGGGGAGGGGGGGTCGGGTCCCGCTCCGTGCTGGAACAACAAAGAAGGGGGGAGGGGGGGGGGGTCGGGTCCCGCGCCGTGCTGGAACAACAAAGGACTTGTTCCTGGATGTTTCCGTTGTTAGCTCTGCTAGCTAGCCGGCTATGTGTACTGTGTGTAGACTAATGTAGACTACTGATTACATATAGTGAGATCAACAGTGTATTGTTAGTAATGTCTACTGTTTACTTGTATTCATATTTTATATTCATGTCAAATTGTATGACCTATATTTCATGTATTTCTATTAACCTGCCCAATATACCAAAAAAGGAATATTGTATCTGGTTTTTATCTTATGCTAATGTAGACTACTAACTAATTCAATATAGTCTGGTCAACAGTGTGCTGTAGATTAATAGGGACTACGTACAGGGTCTATACAGTATACTATAGATTAATATAGACTAGGGCGGCTGATTGGCGCAGTGGGCAAGGCGCTCGCCACTAACGCAGGAGACGCTGGGTTCGAGCCCAGCTCTCGGCGTTGCTACCGGCTGGCCCGTCGTTCATACTAACACAATTGGCAAGTGTTAGAGGGTGGGAAAGCCGGTGGGTGGGGATTGGACGTTGTGGACAGCGACTCCTACAGGTCGGTTTGGTGACGCCAAACATTGATAAGCGACGGGCAGATTAGACACATAGCCATAATTTAAAACATAGATTAGGCGTTTTTAACGCTAACATTGAAGTGGATGAAGGCATTCAATGGGGTAAAAAGTTAAGTTTTAAAAATTAAGTGTGGGGTCGCCAAAGAAAATCCTAAATAAAATGGGGTCGTGGTATAAAAAGGTTTGAGAACCCCTGCTTTAGACCATTGGTTCTCAACCCATTTGATGCCAAGGCACACTTGCACAATAAACATTTCAAGGTGTGCCTAATAATTCCACTTGTAAACATCTTATAAAGCGTAGAATGATCATAAAAGAGGAGGCGATAGCAAAATATGAGCACCTGCTTTTCAGTGAGCTAAACTGATTAACTCTGATTGGGAGAAGTATTATTATGAGTTATATATTGAGAGAAGTATTATTATGGAGTTATATATTGAGATAAGTATTATTGTGGAGTTATATATTGGGAGAAGTATTATTATGGAGTTATATATTGGGAGAAGTATCATTATGGAGTTATATATTGGGAGAAGTATCATTATGGAGTTATATATTGGGAGAAGTATCATTATGGAGTTATATATTGGGAGAAGTATTGTGGAGTTATATATTGGGAGACGTATTATTGTGGAGTTACTGTATATATTGGGAGAAGTATTATTATGGAGTTATATATTGGGAGAAGTATCATTATGGAGTTATAAATTGGGAGAAGTATTATTATGGAGTTATATATTGGGAGAAGTATCATTATGGAGTTATATATTGGGAGAAGTATCATTATGGAGTTATATATTGGGAGAAGTATCATTATGGAGTTATATATTGGGAGAAGTATTGTGGAGTTATATATTGGGAGACGTATTATTGTGGAGTTACTGTATATATTGGGAGAAGTATTATTATGGAGTTATATATTGGGAGAAGTATCATTATGGAGTTATATATTGGGAGAAGTATCATTATGGAGTTATATATTGGGAGAAGTATTATTATGGAGTTATATATTGGGAGAAGTATTATTATGGAGTTATATATTGGGAGAAGTATTATTATGGAGTTATATATTGGGAGAAGTATCATTATGGAGTTATATATTGGGAGAAGTATTATTATGGAGTTATATCAGTTTATTCTAATGATCTAATTAAATTAAAATGTCTTTATATTTGAAAATCAGGAGACAGACCTAAACTAACTTCAAGACACACCCGTGTGCCTCCGCACGCCAGTTGAGAACCACCAATGTAGACTGACTGGTGTAGACTACTGACAGGGTCCGGTCCACTGATGAACCACTGCTGTAGACTGACTAACATAGACTGACTGGTGTAAACTGACCAGTGTAGACTGACTGGTGTAAACTGACTGGTGTAGACTGACTAACATAGACTGACTGATGTAAACTGACCCGTGTAGACTGACTGGTGTAGACTGACCAGTGTAGACTGACTGATGTAAACTGACCAGTGTAGACTGACCGGTGTAGACTTACTGGTGTAGACTACTGACGCGGTCCGGTCAACTGATGAACCACTGCTGTAGACGGACTAACATAGACTGACTGGTGTAGACTGACCCGTGTAGACTGACTGGTGTAGACTGACCCGTGTAGACTGACTGGTGTAGACTGACTAACATAGACTGACTGGTGTAAACAGGTATAGACTGACTGATGTAGACTGACTAACATAGACTGACTGGTGTAAACTGACCCGTGTAGACTGACTGGTGTAGACTGACCCGTGTAGACTGACTGGTGTAGACTGACTAACATAGACTGACTGGTGTAAACAGGTATAGACTGACTGATGTAAACTGACCCGTGTAGACTTACTGGTGTAGACTACTGACGCGGTCCGGTCCACTGGTGTATCATACCGCAGACAGACACGTGTCTCCCCTTACCTGCACAGAGACGATATTGGAGCCTGGGGCGTTGGGCACGGCCATCCATTCAGGCAGATTCATGCTGTTGTCGCTGTTGGCTCGGAGGAAGGGGTGAGGGTGGGGGGGCGCCAGGGTCCGGGTGCTCTCCTTCCTCTGAGGAGCATACTTGGGGGACTCCAGAAAGGGCACTGGGAGACAGAGAGAGTGAGAGAGAGAGAGAGAGAGAGAGAGAGAGAGAGAGAGAAAGAGAGATAGAGAGAGAGAGAGAGAGAGAGAGAGAGAGAGAGAGAGAGAGAGAGAGAGAGAGAGAGAGAGAGAGAGAGAGAGATTCCGAGTTCCCTTTCTTCTTGACCTCTATCTAACAAATTAACCAATTAACCTGCTTATCAGAGATCAGTTATTTTCACTTGGAAAAAACGGGGAGCTCAAATCAAGCAACCTGATTGGTTCATACAGCCATGGTATAATGAGCGTATATACCCACAGCTATGACTCTAATTCCTTTTCACAAGTCAGTATCACTCCGCGTCTGAGGAGAATAAATGTTAAGCCTTGTTAAATGAGACGGTCTGGAATGCGGAGGAGACTGGGGCTGACGCATGCGCAGTATTGGTGCTTCCCGTCAGGCCGAACTCCGCCCCCTTAGCTGTGATATAATAACCATATACCATGGCCTGTCGTGAGCTATTGCTTAATTATCTGTCAAATAAATATGCACAATAAGTTTAAGATGCGCCACTTTGGCTGAACTCACCCTTAATGCTCACTCTTAAGTCCAGGTTGCATACTGTATAATGCCAAGGATTCTCTTAAAATCGCCCCTAAGTGTTACTTAAGATTCCTCTTCTGCATCCTTATCTTGCAAAGGGAATACCCTTATATCATAATATTTCCATTTTTATTCCACTAATAAATAATAATACATCGGATTTATATAGCACTTTTCTAAATGCTCAAAGGCGCATACTACCATAGTCTCTATGTTTTCTCAAATATTACATATATGGACACCGTTGACTAAGGACACCACTGGAGAAGGTTTATGTATAAATAGATAGTGTAACATTTAGGTTGCAGAGGTGCTTTGCTAGACACTTTGTTGCACAATGTTCTAGCACAAAATAAAGAAAACTAAACAAACCACTACCTCCCAAAACCGACACGAAAAACACCTATGTGTAGAGTGATTTGAGTAGGTTCATATATCATGTGATGTATTGTAGACTATCATGAATTTATCAAGCTAGCTAATTTGTCTCCATTTTGGAAATGACCAGTAACTACGACCTATACTAATAGGTAATGCCAATGGCCGTGCGTTTGAAAAGCCAGGGGCGGTATACAGAAGCGCGCCTGATTGGACGGCTCTGACTGGACGGCTCTGACTGGACGTTTCTGACTAGACGGCTCTGACTGGCGGGAAGACCCTGTCCGTTCAACACAATGGTTAAAGAGCGCGTGCAAAGCTTTCTTTTGCTGAAATGTGAATGTTGCAAAAGTAAGGAGAATAAACATTTATTAAGTGAGACACCAAGAATGAAGTTGTTTCAACGCAAACCGGGCAGAAATCTCTTTAACTCACCTATATCTGTGTCCCGGTGGTTCTTGATAATCTCTCCCAGTTCAAAATGACCAGACATCACAGCCACCTGAGAAACACACAAGGGACTTAAGCCGCATCTCTGAATCTGGTCCATTATGGCAAATGGCTGCACACCAATGCTTTGGGTCCATTTTCAACACACGTGGGCACACAATAAAGCACTTGTTAACTCGCTCTCTCTGTCCCCCACCCCCCACCCCCCCTTTCTTTCTCTCTCACACACACACACACACACACACACACACACACACACACACACACACACACACACACACACACACACACACACACATTCTCACAAGCAAACAGAGGCTGGTCTCAGCTGTTCTCTCCCCGCTGGCTGAGTTAATGCGTTCAGATTAAGGGGTCATACCCAATTCTGCCACCTGGGACCCCCATGTGCATCGCAGCACAGTAAGGTTTTAGAGCAGTGGTACTCATACAGCATGCAGCTCATTGATGACTATGGGCCTTTCCCAAACCCATCCGTCTGGAATCAAACCTGGAACCTTGTGATTACCAGACGACCACTCTACCTCCTGAGGCACTGTCGCCCTGATGTGTGTCTCTCTCTCTCCCTCCCCCCTCTCTCTCCCTCCCCCCTCTCTCTGTCACTCACTAATGTTCTCCCACCTGGAGAACTGTGTTATGTGTGTGTGTGTGTGTGTGTGTGTGTGTGTGTGTGTGTGTGTGTGTGTGTGTGTAGGTGTGTGTGTGTGTGTGTGTGTGTGTCTCACACACACACATAACAATCTAACAATCTAAACAATCTAAAGCTGTGGACTTTGTGGTGATCTGTAGCCTCTACTACATTATTCTATTTCTATGGTTATGGATTTTACTGCAGTTGTTTTGGACTTTACTACATCAATGGACAGAATGTATGTAGCCTGGGCTACTACAGGAACACTTGAAGCATTTTAATTGCCACAGGAAACCATTAATGATCAATATGTATCAATAGTTAAGGTTGCTATTGTATGGTAATATATTTTAGTAGCCTACTGGTACAGTACACAATCATGCTTTTTCATAGCTTTCTAAATCGCCTATTAGTAGCCTGGTGTTGGTTTGGTTGAGGAACGGGGTGTTTTTGTAATGTGGCTCTTTCAGATTGGCCAAGTCTGAGTGCCACTGTTTTAGAGTGAAATTAGCCTCCGCCGGCACTTACTGCTACGTTAGGTTAGTAAGACACAGAGTCCTGCAGCCAACCAACACACACAATTACCCTCCAGCCATCCATGCAGCCATTACCTGAAAGGGGGTCTGCCCACTATTATTTTTGGTGTCTTTATTGGCTCCCCTGTACAGTAGAATCCGTGCACAGCTTTCCTGCATACAAGTAAAGGATATAATTGACGTATCTCAAACCCCGCCCTCAGAAAAGAGGGCGGGGTTTGAGATATGTCAATTGTATGATTAGTATGTAAACTACCTTACAAGACAGAGATAATCAAGACATAAAATAGAAGAACAATTACTAAATTAGATGTCAGGATTATATTATGTGGGCCAATTTACACAAGGTAACTAATTGTAAAACTGTAAAACAAATAATTAAACAATACAAATGATTATACAAAGAAAAATACAAAAAATATATACGGTATATATATTTGCACATACTGTAGATACACACACATAGCCCCCCAGAAAACTTGCATTTCTTCAGAGACCAAATGTCATACTACAATATCCATATCTACCTTATTGTATAGAGCACAGATGTGCAAGGCAGTGTTTCCAGAGGCATTCTGGGAGATGGAGTCCGCCCCATAGAAGAGAAGATGCTCCAGGTGCTGGGAATTGCCATTCTGACACGCCTGAGAATGGACAGATCATAATAATAGAGGGATGGATGTAGGGATGGATGGAGGGGGGGGGGGGGCAGAGGCACATAAGGTTTCGGAAAGAGGGGAAGAAATGGAGAGATGATCGAGATATAATTTATTTTAAAGAATGTGAGAGAAATGGTGAATGTGGGAGTTTGAAAAGAGGGTGAGAAGGAAGGGAACGAGAGAAGAGGAGAAAGAGATGAGAGGAGAGGAGGAGGGGTGGTAAGAGAAGTTAGAAAAGACACCTCATCTAATTAACACCTCCTCCAAAGAGAGAACGTGAGACAAGAGCAGAACGGAGCACAGATAGCGACATTTAAATTATAGTAATAATACAGTAATAGCAATAATAATAATCTTCATCATTATTATAATACACACACACACACACACACACACACACACACACACACACACACAGCAACAACGGCAACAATACACACTTGTATAATCATCCAGTGGCAGTGTAAATGGTAAATGGACTGCATGTATTTAGTGCTTTTATCCAAAGCGCTTTAGAACTCATGGCTCATATTCACCCATTAATTCACGGCGAGGGCGACCATGCACGGTGCCAAACTGCTCACCAGGAGCAGTTAGGGGTTAGGTGTCTTGCTCAAGGACACTTCGGAATCGAACCGGCCGGGAACTTTCTGATTACCGGACGACCGCTCTACCTCCCGAGCCACTATCGCCCCGAGCCTAAGAGTCCAGGATGTGAGACCAGGTCCAAGAATTGGCCCAATTATAAGTCCAGGTTTGGGTCTCTGTGTATAAATTCCCCAAGGGGATCAATAAAGGAATATCTTATCTTATCTTATCTTATACGTCTAAGTTCAAGACAGTCTATTGTGTGTCTGACGCCACAGACACACACAACACGAACAAGACGAAGAGGAGCGGCAGAACCAACCACACAGAGATGAGGAGGTGGTGGTGATGATGATGAGGGTGGAGATGAAGAGGTGGAGGGGTCTGTGT
>NC_140178.1:30702031-30712031 GCF_963971535.1 Notolepis coatsorum
AGAGAGACAGATGAGATGGGTTAGAGAGGGAGAGAGAGACAGATGAGATGGGTTAGAGAGGGAGAGAGAGACAGATGAGATGGGTTAGAGAGGGAGAGAGAGAGACAGGTGAGATGGGTTAGAGAGGGAGAGAGAGAGACAGATGAGATGGGTTAGAGAGGGAGAGAGAGACAGATGAGATGGGTTAGAGAGGGAGAGAGAGACAGATGAGATGGGTTAGAGAGGGAGAGAGAGACAGATGAGATGGGTTAGAGAGGGAGAGAGAGACAGATGAGATGGGTTAGAGAGGGAGAGAGAGACAGGTGAGATGGGTTAGAGAGGGAGAGAGAGACAGATGAGATGGGTTAGAGAGGGAGAGAGAGACAGGTGAGATGGGTTAGAGAGGGAGAGAGAGACAGATGAGATGGGTTAGAGAGGGAGAGAGAGACAGATGAGATGGGTTAGAGAGGGAGAGAGACAGATGAGATGGGTTAGAGAGGGAGAGAGAGACAGATGAGATGGGTTAGAGAGGGAGAGAGAGACAGATGAGATGGGTTAGAGAGGGAGAGAGAGACACGTATGATTTGTGACATGAATGATTTGAACACGGACACAGTGAAATACATTGATAGACACACCTACTGTACACTGTGAGAGGGAAGACACTAATTAACACCAATATCTCTTCTCTCATCCCAACCCATTTAGCACACATGGGTGATTCGACAAATCATACAACACACACACACACACACACACACACACACACACACACACACACACACACACACACACACACACACACACACACACCGTGACCTACCTGATGTGTCTCATCCCAGCCGTTTTCATCCCTGACACCTAGTTTGGAGCGGTGATAGAGCAGCGTCTCACAGCAGGAAGTGTCGCCCCCTGTCAGCACAGTGTGGTATAGCGGCGTCAGACCGCGGCGGTCCTTGTAGTCCGGGGAGGCGCCCAGAGTCAGCAGGGCCTGCAGGCAGAGGGCACAGCAGCAGCTTCAAGTACCTGGACGCTGTAGGATTCTTCTGTTAATACCAGGTCAAGATTAAAGAGGCATTTCATTAATGTAATCATTCTGCATGTTTTCATTGGACATAAAACGTACCAAGTTGTGTCTTGAGAACTCTGTGGTCTCTCCCAGTCCCGCCGCTCTGCAGTAAACAGAAAATAGATCTCCTGGTATCCCGTTCCCAATCAGGAGAGAGAACCCTAGATATTTGTACTTATTTCAAGAAATCTTGCCAAGCCAAATTTACTGGCAGATTATGTTACTTTTCTCTCTTTTTATTTCTTGTTTTTGTCAGACCATTTTTGCAGTGTGGAGTTCTCTCTGCTGATTGGATAACGTGGGAACAGGATACCAGAAAAGCAATGTTCTGTTGATTGCAGAGCGGAGGGACTGAGAGACCCACCTTAGAGACCCACCTTACTGACCAAACACTCTATATCCATGATGGCTGTCGGAATGTAGAGCTATTATTTTAACATGTGGACCACTTATTTTAACGACAATAAAATTACAGCAGCTTTAAGATGACTTTATTGTCAATGTACACAAGGCAATTGAAATGTGTCTTTGGGCATATCCTTCCTAGTTACCAGTAGAGCTGTGTGGCAATGGCTGCGGACAGCTTTGTGCAGAGGCGTCAGTCCATCCTTGGCCCGGAAGTCTATATGAGATCCTCCCTGCACCAGGACCCTGATGGCCTCCCCTCCCCCTGGTTCACACTGCACAGCCAGGGACAGAGGTGTCTCTGGAAGGGACAGACAGACAGACCAGGCAGGTTAGTGGGGCCATCGCAGCCTCAGCAGCATACAGCAACATCGCTCTCTACTAGGGCTCTCCGATAGCAGAGGGAGGATCAGAGGACAGAGGCCCCTCTGTCGCCACCCGGTGTCGGCAGCCGGCACTGCGCTTCACACCCCTGATGGCAGCCTGTGTTGTGTGTGAGCGCTGTGTGCTGTGTTTTGACACATGGTCCCCAGTGTGGCTGGACAGCCGCGGAGCAACACATCAACACTGCTACTACAGCTATGGCTGGAAGCCGCCTGCTGCCCGCATGCTGCCCGAGTTAACAGAGGGAGAAGAAAAACCTTACTGTCTTCTGTCTGTCACTGACAACACGTCAGGCCTACAGAGAGAGGCACAGGCACAAGGCGAAAGAGCGGAGGGAGGGAAATCTAGGTGGAGTGTTTTAGGTCAAGGTTACAGAGGACAGCCATCAGCCATAGCTCCCACAGTCGGCTTGGCCATCGGCCACTGCTGCGCTAATTTAGCTGAGAGGAGGAGGAGGAGGAGGAGAGGGGGCTGATTAGCCTCTTTGGGCTGTTGGATCACAAACACACAGCCATATGCTCACTAATGCTATGAATCACTCACAGGGGTTCAGCACAGAGGTTACGGCCACAGTGGCTATAATACAGACGGATGGATGATGAATGGATGAATGAGCAGATCAGTGGCTCGATGGGCGGAGGGAGTCTGTTATATCGGAGGTGTTAAATGACGGGAGCGGAGTGCAGGGTTGATGGTGCTCTCTAACACACGGCAGGCAGGAGGACCTCACCCCCGGTGTCGGCGTCCTGGTAGTTGGGATCGAGACCCTTGTCTATGAACTTGGCCATCTTGTCCAGTGAGCTGGTTTGGATGTAGTCCATGAACTTCTTCAGGCTGGCCTGCGGGAGAGAACAGACAGCTAGGCCTCTGGCTGGTACTGAGCACAGAACAGCACAGCACAGCACCGTACAGAACAGAAGAGCACAGCACAGCACAGCACCATACAGAACAGCACTGTACAGCACAGAACAGAACAGCACAGAACAGCAAACGGCGGAGCATTGCACCAAGGGCCAGTTGCTGCAGACCGACTTAATGCACAATTACATACAGAAGAAGCACACACACACACACACACACACATTCAGATGCACAAACGCACACACAAACACAAACGTATGCATTCTCACCCACACACACACACACACATGCACATATTGATCTCATACTGCATGAGGTCAATATGCTGCTAATACAGACAGACATACTGTACATACATGCATACATTGATACATACATACATACATACATACATACATACATACATACATACATACATACATACATACATACATACATACATACATACATACATACATACATACATACATACATACATACATGCGTATGCATGCATGCATGTATGCATGCATACATGCATACATACATACATACATACATACATACATACATACATACATACATACATACATACATACATACATACATACATACATGCATACATGCGTATGCATGCATGTATGCATGCATACATGCATACATACATACATACATACATACATACATACATACATACATACATACATACATACATACATACATACATACATACATACATACATACATACATACATACATACATCCTGTAGGTCAGAGAAAAGAGACATTACCTTAGTGTGCAGTTTGGCCAACTGTTTCTCATCTAGATTAGTCTGTTTGTAAACTCTGGTCTTGTATCGAAACTAAACCAGCGAAAGAACAACAGATGAATGTGAGAGAAGAGAGGGAGAGAGAGAGGGGAAGAGAAGAGTTAATCCTAACTAGGAGGGCCTTTGTCCTCAATTCTCTCAGCTTTTGGCCTAGATCCACACAATGCAGTGACCGAACGTCGAGGCCTCATCTAGTTAGCGACACGAAACTCTCTTCCTGCTCCTCTGAAGACGAGGAAAGGAGAAAAGGTCCAGGTTTACAGAAGCCTGAAGCAGATTTACAGCTACCAGCAGGTCACAGTATAACCTGAAACCCAGCCAACTGTACTGTCCTGGATGTAGAGTGTATTAGTGGAACGTGGCAATGGGAAGAGCCACTGACCTGAACACTGTAACTGCAGTATAGACTCCACAGTTTATTCTGAAGACTATAGGGGAACAGTGGTGGGTCTAGAATGGGAAAGAATTCCAACTACCCCCCCCCCCCCCCACACACACACATACACACACACACACACACACACACACACACACACACACACACACACACACACACACACAACCAATCAAATACCTACTCTAAACAGTAGGTCAATTGTAATAGTATGACACATCAAATGAAAGAAATTTCGTGCTAAGAGTAAAAGCCTATACCAGTTTGTATCCAATGTCTCTTTATACCAAGAGAAGGAAAGTATCATTTAAGAGGGTTATGTATTCTTAAAACATGTAAAAAATTATAATAATAATTTAAAAGTAAGAACTAATGTAAAAGCTAGATGTGTTTCAATTTTGGGAGTTCAACTATGGAATAGCCTTAGTGACGGGTTGAAGTTAAAAAAAGCCTTAAACATTTTTATAATTCAGAAGTACAGTTTTGAGTAAAACATCAAACAATTTTTTTTTATTATTATATCTTGCAGCATATTTTAAGTTTTATTTTATATTAAAATATATTTAGTTTAAGAATTGTAAAGGATAGTGTAAGATTCTGATCAAACTGGCCAGTATCACGTCTTCGTCTGTTTGGCTCTCCATCCAATTCCTCTGCGTTGTGTACTTTTAATGGTCCTGACGTCTCCGATACTGGTAGATAAGATCCTTATCTCCCCCCCGTTAGTGCAATCCGTAAACCATAATACTTCCCCACCTCCGTAAGAATTCGACACTTCGACAACGTGAAATACCTTACAAGGAAAAGCATGGTTTTATTTCTCTAAACAGAAACCTCAGCTCAGATGTTAACAGATTGTATTGTCCTTGAAGAGTATATTTCTAATGATCTTTCGGTGTGTTCATATTATCGTCCTTTTGCTGTTCAGTCCAATAGTGTTCAGGCCTGTTCGTTAGCATAAAACCATCCTCGTGGTAGCCGAAGCTACTGGTGATGTGCCATTCTCCCCCCCCCCCCCCCCCCCTCTCTCTCGTCGAGAGGAGAGAGTCTCTTCTGGTTTCTTCCCTCTTAGTCTCAGTCAGATTTTAGTCTGCTCAACACCCGGAAACACCGTTCGACTTATAGATGTTCGTCGTCGCAACGACGGCCCCGCATTCTGGTTGTCATGTGACGTGTTGTCATGACAACTGCGTTTAACCTTTCACACATTAAAATGCAGTTTCATTCACTGTTGCATTAAGATGAACCTCTCTCCCTCCTGCTCGTCGAGACAGTACACTCTAATCTCAGATGTTCTAATGAGGAATGTCAACAAACATTCTCTCGCTGGCAGTGTGGCTCACAACAATCACCCTGCTACTGAACCACCGTCTCCTGCTTCCACCGTCCGCATGCACTTCGACCTCTCTGACCCGGCACCGTTTTAGCTGTGGTCACTCCCCCCAATCTATACATCACATACATTGAAAAACCACCATTTTCTCTCAATCCCCCCTTGATTCTTATCACCCCTTCAGAATCATAAATCATTATTTGGTTTTTTAATTAATTATGCCAAAAATAGCCTGTGGTTGAAGCAAACCAACCTCGTCTCTCGTGCACAAGAAACGAAGACGGCCCACGGTCAACCCAGTGATCCTGCTGCCTGATGTCTGTTTGCGCCCCCCTTCGTGCACAAAGGGAACCGAAACCGACCACCAAAACCAACAACATCCAACGACTCATAACCATTGGAGCCCCCCTGTCTGCTCCCAATAATTATATCCTGTTGTTCTACTGTTCTCCCTCTTATCTACCTTCTATATATATATATATCCTTCTATACATATATCTTATATATGAATCCTCCATTTATATCTCATACTCCTAATCAATGAACACAGGACTTCTCGCTGTTGTCTCGTCTCTCGATCTCCTGATTGACTCTGAAAGGAAGTCCCTGTTTGTTCATGATTCACCGCCCGTGCTCTGTTGTTTCAAAACGCTCTCTAAACAGCGTCTCCGCCGGGAAGGCCCCTCCGATGTCCGCCTCGTTCTCCCCTGGGCAACACCGCCTGCGACCGCTGGACTCCGCCTCGTCGGCCGTCTCCGCCCCGTCGGTCATCTCCGCCCCGTCGGTCATCTCCGCCCTGTCGGTCATCTTGGTTGAGGCTCATCTCCACCGCCGTCGGCCCTCTCTCTCGTCGTGGACGGTCTGTGTACCAGGCTGCCGTGCCTGGCCCCTGCGGCTTCCTCCTCCTCCAGTCTGTCTCCTGGCCATCTCCATCGCTGTCGGTGTCATTCCCCCCTTGAAAGCAGAAACACAACACCGGCAGTCTTTCTGTACACTCGACCCTGTGTTTTCTATTAGTCTACCGTGACTTTGGGCCTGCAGCTCGTTCTCTATATATTTTTTTTCCTCTGCAAGCCCCTGCCATGGCCACGCCCTTTCAGACTGTTGGACGGTGTGAGTGTCCTACAGCCCATGGCGCTATTTGTTCTCTATTAGTCCCCCACCTTCTCAACACCCATATCTAATCCTACAGGGCTGTTCCCTGTTTTGTTGTCTTCCGGCATGACACCAGCAGCTAAACGATACCCACTCGGCGCTCTACGTTTGTCCCACGGTTGACCCCCAGCGCGCGCCAGTTCTTTCTGGTGACGTGTCCCCTCAAGACTCTGCCTATTTATTAGGTGTGAGAAGGCCCCACTGGAGATCGAACTCCCTCTTATTTCATAATTAAACTTATTTAATTAACCTGTATATCGATCTTATTATTATGATAATAACATACAACCGAGCATCGCTCTAACATACAACAGAGCAGGTTGGTTCCCTGCTCCTAACTCACATACGTACTCGTACTATCATCTAACATACAACAGAGCTGTCCGTCGCCCTATACCCTACGGGGCTGTCTACCGTCGCCCTGGAGCTGTCACCGTTGCTCTATACCCTACGGGGCTGTCTACCGTCGCCCTGGAGCTGTCACCGTCGCTCTATACCCTACGGGGCTGTCTACCATCGCCCTGGAGCTGTCACCGTCGCTCTATACCCTACGGGGCTGTCTACCGTCGCCCTGGAGCTGTCACCGTCGCTCTATACCCTACGGGGCTGTCTACCGTCGCCCTGGAGCTGTCACGTCGCTCTATATACCCTACGGGGCTGTCTACCATCGCCCTGGAGCTGTCCCGTCGCTCTATATACCACACTTTGAGTTCCTTTACAAAGTTCTCACATACACCACCGTGTATACACACAAGCAGTTGGTAATTTTGAAAAAATTCAACTCCTTAATTAACTTAAACTCTACATATTCGCCTATGGGTAATGGAAACTCCCCAGCACTACCCCCCCCCCCCCTCCGCAATTAAACTCCTTAATTGAATTAAACTCTAAATATTCCCCTATGGGTAATGGAAACTCCCCAGCACTACCCCCCCCCCCCTCCGCAATTAAACTCCTTAATTGAATTAAACTCTAAATATTCCCCTATGGGTAATGGAAACTCCCCAGCACTACCCCCCCCCCCTCCGCAATTAAACTCCTTAATTGAATTAAACTCTAAATATTCCCCTATGGGTAATGGAAACTCCCCAGCACTACCCCCCCCCCCCCTCCGCAATTAAACTCCTTAATTGAATTAAACTCTAAATATTCCCCTATGGGTAATGAAAACTCCCCAGCACTACCCCCCCTCCACCACTAGGTGGCGACCTACTCCTCTATGGTGGTTTAGTTGACGTGTCACTTCCTGATTCTAAACCCCTCGTGGCTCTGCGGCCATTTTGACTCGGTGCAAATGGCTACTCTCTCAACAAACGGCCGCTGCCCTTCCTTCCAAGGCCTGAAAACACCGCTGTTTTTCCTCTCTTTCCTATCCATTATCAGGGGACGCTTTCTCAGACTAATACTCTTGCCTGATCGGACATAATACACACTGGTACAATCTCCTTTCGACTTTCCTTCTGTTATGAAAACAGTCCCGCCATAACAATTTTTCGATCTGATTCAAGCGCCCCCCCCCCCCCCCCCTTTCCTCATCTCGCATTTACCCTCCTTAAACCAAAACTGTGCAGCCTGCCTCGTTTGCTTTTCATTCTCTGTAGATAACACCCTCGATTTTCACCATGGTTCTCTGCTCATATTATTACAGCTGGCATTCTCTCTGTCGAACTAGAAATGTTTACGTTTACGGATTCACTATCTGTTCGTTTTTATTTGGCTTAAAATCAAAACAACCGTGTGCACAGTGAACTCACATTTTTGATCGGAGCGCTGTTTCCCCTACAGCGCTGGTTCGCCTCCTGACCGCTCGACTCGCCGCTCTCTCCCAGGGCTGGCCGGCCTTGCTTCGATCATGATTCTCCCACACATTGATGACTGTTGTCCACTGTCGCCCCATTATTGAAAAAGTCTTTATCCGTTGTTCTTATCTCTTGCAAATCCGGCTGTCATCAACAACCAACTGTTCCCGTTGTTTTAATCTCTTGCAAATCCGGGTCCCAACGGCATCAACTGTAAGATTCTGATCAAACTGGCCAGTATCACGTCTTCGTCTGTTTGGCTCTCCATCCAATTCCTCTGCGTTGTGTACTTTTAATGGTCCTGACGTCTCCGATACTGGTAGATAAGATCCTTATCTCCCCCCCGTTAGTGCAATCCGTAAACCATAATACTTCCCCACCTCCGTAAGAATTCGACACTTCGACAACGTGAAATACCTTACAAGGAAAAGCATGGTTTTATTTCTCTAAACAGAAACCTCAGCTCAGATGTTAACAGATTGTATTGTCCTTGAAGAGTATATTTCTAATGATCTTTCGGTGTGTTCATATTATCGTCCTTTTGCTGTTCAGTCCAATAGTGTTCAGGCCTGTTCGTTAGCCTAAAACCATCCTCGTGGTAGCCGAAGCTACTGGTGATGTGCCATTCTCCCCCCCCCCCCCCTCTCTCTCGTCGAGAGGAGAGAGTCTCTTCTGGTTTCTTCCCTCTTAGTCTCAGTCAGATTTTAGTCTGCTCAACACCCGGAAACACCGTTCGACTTATAGATGTTCGTCGTCGCAACGACGGCCCCGCATTCTGGTTGTCATGTGACGTGTTGTCATGACAACTGCGTTTAACCTTTCACACATTAAAATGCAGTTTCATTCACTGTTGCATTAAGATGAACCTCTCTCCCTCCTGCTCGTCGAGACAGTACACTCTAATCTCAGATGTTCTAATGAGGAATGTCAACAAACATTCTCTCGCTGGCAGTGTGGCTCACAACAATCACCCTGCTACTGAACCACCGTCTCCTGCTTCCACCGTCCGCATGCACTTCGACCTCTCTGACCCGGCACCATTTTAGCTGTGGTCACTCCCCCCCAATCTATACATCACATACATTGAAAAACCACCATTTTCTCTCAATAGGCAAAAATAAGCATGTGCTTCAGCCTATTCCATTTTTCGGTCATTGAGTTTGGATTTTGTGTGTGAGCTTACTTTGAATATGTACATTTGTGATTTTTCTTTTTCTTTTTGTAAGTCCACACAAGTGTGTTTTTGATTTGTCTGTAAACTAAGACAGAAAATAAACTATTCATTCATTCATTCATTCAAACATCTCCATCACATGACATCAAAATAAAGACCTTACAAATGGTACCTCAGAGCTACCGTGTGTGATAGCAGTACCTCCAAATATGGCACCCCTTTCTCGAAGGATTGTGGGTAGTCTCTCAGCAGCCGCTCCTCCTCCAGGAACATGGCGTCGTGCCCGTCGGTGGCGGGCTGGAACAGGCCGTAGTTCAGCACGTCCCGCAGCGACTCCGTCAGGGAGCATAGCACCTGCTGCTTGGCCTTCCACACCGTGGCGTCCGGGTTGAACCGCAAACACTTCTGCACGGGACGGACGGGAGGGAAGGGTCAGCGACGCTAACTAAACGTGTTTCCAGCAGTGGTGGGAAGTAACTTTTACTCAAGTGTGTTTGTGTGTGCGTGTGCGTGTGCATGTGTGTGTGTGTGTGTGTTTTATATGTGTGCACATACTTGTGTGAATGCATGTGACTTTGTGTTTGCATAGTGTGTCAATTATGTGTGTATGCACATGTGTTTCCAGCAGTGGTGTTAAG
>NC_140178.1:30717031-30756921 GCF_963971535.1 Notolepis coatsorum
CTCTGGTGGTCATGCATTTGAATACAATACCCCACCGCTTCTCGGTTCCTCTTCCTCTCTTTATATACAGCGGGCCAAAACAGTCCATACCGGTGGAGTGAAAAGGCTTGTCGCCGAGTCGGAGGCGACAGGGGGGTAGGTCAGCCATCCGGGGTATACTGGGCTGGGCTCGCCACTTACGGCAGTCTAGACAGGTTCGCTGGAAGCGCCGCACTGCTTCTCTCCCTTGCAGTATCCAATAACGACGTCTGATCTCCGCGAAGACTCTCTCTGCCCCTGCGTGGTGCACATCCTCGTCGTATTTCTTTATGATCAGCTCTGTGACCTTGTGTCGGCTGTTCAAGACTATCGGGTACTTGACGTCATCCAGTAAGTCTGGGGCTCTCCGCAGACGACCACCCACTCTGATGAGATTATGGGCGTCACTCTCGGGTGCCAGGTGGAGCAGTCTGCTGTCTGATGGGACGGGCTTGGCTCCCTGTAGACAGGCTAGCTCATCGGGGAACGAGTCTCTCTGGGCTCGTTGTAGTAGAAGAAGTTCTGCTTCTTCGTAGTCAGCTGCTGAAATGTCAGTTGTGGGCTGAACCTCTGGGTGGTGCCACAGAAATGTCTTTAGCTGCGCACTCTCTAGGGTGAGGCAATCGTCTAGAACCGGGTCTGTGGGGACGAGTGTGTGTGTCAACCCACAGAACATAGGTTTCTTGTTCTCTGCCTCCTCTTTACTCGCCTCCCGTGGGGTGGGTGTAGGCCACTCTTCTTCGGGGAGCTTGAGGAACTCTGGCCCGTCACTGTAGAGGTTGTGACGGGTGAGGTCATCCAGGGACATTCCCCGGGTGATGACGTCAGCTGGGTTGTGTTTGGTGTCCACATACCTCCAGCTGGTTACTTCTGTTAACTCTTGAATCTCGGTGACTCTGACTCCCACGAAGACCTTGTATCTGCACGAATCAGACCGGATCCATGTGAGTACGGTCGTGGAGTCTGACCACAAGATTGTTCTTTGCACCGGGATGGTGAATTCACGTTGGATTAACGTGGCGAGCTGCGCTCCTGCTAGGGCTGCGCAGAGCTCTAGACGCGGGATAGATTGTTGCTTTCGTGGGGCTTATCAATGAGGACTTCCCATTGATAGATGGCTGGGTGCTCATCTCCGATCCTCTCTCTCCATAGGAACCGCAGCAGGGGCTTGTCCTCCTCCACTAGTCTCACCTGCAGGAACATCCCTTTGATGTCGCCGCTGATAGCCACCTTGTCCTGGCGGAAGCGTAGTAGCACGCCTAGTAGGGAGGGGCCGAGTGTCGGGCCGGCCAAGAGTTCTTTATTCAGATTTTGTGATCCGATCTGGTAGCTGCAGTTAAACACAATGCGATCCTTGCCGTTGTGGTGGACCTTGTGGTGCGGCACGTACCATGATTCGGTCGTCTGATCGGCCTCTTTAATGTCAATTTTCTTTATGTGTCCCGCTGTGATTAGTTTGTTAATCTCAGCGCGGTACACAGCTTCTTGAGCGGGGTCTTTGGCTAGGCGCCGCTCTGTGTTCAATAGATACCGCTCCGTCGCCTCTTTTGTGGCGTGAAAGGTGGGCATTCCCTCTCGCCTCAGGAGTGGAGTTGCGTATCTCATCACTCCGTTGACGTTGACTCTCTTTGTCCCGTGCTCGAGGAGGGCTATAGCGTAGATATCTTCCTTAGAACGAATGTCTTTCTTTTCGTTCTTAAAGGGCATTGTCTCTAGTGTCCATAGCCTCTCGACATGCTGCAGGAGTGTGGTGTCTCCTTCTGTCGCTCTGGAGTGGAGGCAGCTAGTGGCTGCTGTTCGGTTAAGAGACTTGGCGAGGGGGCCTTGTAATGTCCATCCTAGGCGGGTCTCGACTGCTGCAGGACAACCTCTGGGTCCTGTATGGACCCGGTCTATCGGGACTATGAGGTCTGCATGGTCGGAGCCTATCAGCAGGGTCGGGGTGGCACCGTCTATGAGCGGGATAGGGAGTTGACGCAGGTGCACATATTTATCCATCAGCTTGGCGATGGGGTAGGTGTACTGCGATAGTCCTATTTCTTGGCTGGTGAAAGCATTAGTAATCCTGTACCGTCTCTCTGGCTGCCCGCTTGCTGCGATAGTGAAGGAGACATTCTCGCCCTTTATCGTCTTTAGATCTCTTCTTATTGTCCGAATCGTCATCAGGTTCTCGCTCCCCCGCAGCCCCAGCTGGGCCGCAGCGGACGCGAGGAGAAGGGTCTTCTCTGACCCGTCGTCAAGGACGGCGTAAGTGTCCATGACCTTATCTTGGTAACTCAGTGTTACACGGACCACCTTTAAGAGCACCTGGGCGCCGCTGCTGCTAGCGGGGTCAATGTACATAACACTTGCCTTTGTGCTGCTGGATGGTGCAGGCTTTCTTTTGTTACTGTCGTGTAGGACATCTAGATGGGCTCCGTCACACCGACTACACCTTTTCTTGAGGCGGCACTCGGCTGCCATGTGACTGCGCGCACATCGGTAACAGCGCCTGTTGGACTTTATCCAGTGACTCACTTCTTCAGCGGTCATCTTCTTGAACTGGTCACATTGTGACAACCAGTGTTCCTTCTCGCAGTACGGGCACACCATCTTCCACTTCTCTTTCATCGAGGGGGTACTGTGGTTCTTGCTGCTCGGTACTGATTCTGATTGGTGCATGACAGTCACCGATCTTCGGCCATCGTTTACTCTCCTAGGTCCCTCTCTGGAGCTGGGTGTGCTCCGCACGAACGTATCCAGCCGTAGGCTGCTGACTTCTCTCGCCAGGAAGTCGGCTAGGTCTAGGAGGGATGGCTCGGGACCGTTAGGATCACGGTGGTCTCTTTGCCGCCTGAAGCGCTCCTGTCGGGCGGGCGGCAGCTTCTCTAAAATCCTCTCGACGTTCGAGTTTGCGTATAGTTCGTGCATACCCTTTTCTCGTTGCGCCCCCAGCATCCCTACCAGGGATTGTACTTTGATAGACAGGTCGTCTAGTGAGCGATTGTCTGTTGCTGGGGGTAGGCGGTCAATATGCCTTATCTCTTGTATTACGTAATCCCATATACGTCCATATCTTTGGTCTAGTGCTGCTAGAGCCGCGGTGTATGGGGTAGTAGAGGTGGCATAGGCCAGCGCTATGTTGTGCGCTCTGGGTACTTTCAGGTGCTTCAATAGGATCGCATACTTGTGGCGTTCATCAGCTACATCCACCATCATTGTCTCTAAGCACATCCGTAGCTCCGTGTACTGTGCTCGGTTCTCATGGGTGAAGTCTGGAAACGTCGGTGTGCCAATGTATGACGCCGTGGATGGCTGGCACATCGGTGAGCGTTGGAAGAGAGGCCTCCTGGGCGAGTCTCCTCTTACGCCTCTCGGTGGGCTGGTACTGGCGGGGTACCATGGCCCGCTGGTCCAGGTGCTATTCCTCGGGGCTGGTCGTGCGTCATGCTCACCCGTGAGTCGAGTTGGGGGTCTGTAGCGCAGAGCCGCGGGGGTATAGCCTGGGCTGTACTGGACCTCCTGGTCCTGTGGAGTAATGTGCTGCTGTCGGGCTTGACTCTCCTCTTCTCCCTCTTCTTCCTCTGCCAGGTCTTCTAGATCCTGTAGTCGTCTATTTAGCCTCTCCGCGGTGTCCGCTGTTCCTTCCTTGTAGCTGGGTCTCACTTGGACCGGTCGGGGAAGGAGTTCGGAGGGGGGTGTGGGCTCTCTCTGGCGGTCGGGTTCAAGGTCGCCTGCTCGGTCAGGGGAGGGTGCCCTTGACACGTGTCTTGACGAGGCCCTGGAACCCCTTGTGGAGGGAGGGGGTGTTGCCCTGGTGATCAGCTGCTCCATCAGCTGCTTGTAGTCTGTCGCGCTCGGCTTGTAGTCTGTCGCGCTCGGCTTGTAGTCTGTCGCGCTCGGCTTCGCGCTGGATGAGAGCGATGTCGCGCTCTGCTTCTCTTTGGGCACCGTCAGCGGCGCGCTGGGTGTCGGACCGGTCTCTTGCCATATTCTCTTCCGTCTGAAGGCGTCTCAGCTCCAGACGTATGTGCTCTTCTTCGCTCCGTTGCTGTGTTTGGAGTCGATCGCGTTCACCCTGAAGTCGATCGCGTTCACCCTGAAGTCGATCGCGTTCGGTAGAGGCTGTCAGGGTGGCGAGGAACGCCTGTGACAGCATCCTCTCCGCCTCGCTGGGGGAAGACGCTTGTTGAGGTGAGCCGCTCCTGGCAGTACCGGTCGGGGATGCGTTCCCCTGCGGGGAGTCCTGGAGTTCTATCTCCTCGGCGCTCTCCTCATCTTGTTCCGTGCAGAGTTCCATCTCTGAAGGGTTGTCTTCCTCCCGGAGCTCTTGGGGGACTACTTCTTCGGTCTTGGCGGGGGGTAAAGTCGTGTCAGTTCCCTCCTGGTCCCCACCGTGAGCTTGGTCAGTTACATTAGAACCCACTAGGGCCTCTGTGGTCGGGGTATCCTGGTTGATAGGGTCGGACATAATTTTACTTTCTACTTTTACCGCGTTTACCGTTTGTAGAAGGCTAGGTAGTATACTGGCAGCGTAATCCTCTAAGTACTGAGGTGGCTGTCGTCTACGCTGCGGGCGTTCTACTTTAGGAGGACCGTTTCGTGGAGTGTTCATCATAGGCCATTTCAATATTAATACCACTATATTAATATTACACTAATTACCCTCTGGCTCGAAGGACCAATTGTAACTGAGGGGTACAATTCCCTGACTGTATTGATAAGTATGGTATCATTAAACCACTACCGCTTTATGTACTTTAACTACTGGCCATACAGTACACGATATCTAAATATGATGAACACTTTCCCACCATGAAACCAGGTCCACACAAAGGTAATAATCAAATATTTAATATATAGCAAAAGGTACATATAATATTCACCATTACATTTATGATTTGAATGCACTTGTAAGGCAAATGAGTACTCGTAGGCAAATCAACGCTGAATGTCCAATCTCTGGTTACGCAGGAAGCAAGTATACAACCTGGCTCTTAGGGAATTATAACGATGGCACACTTAATGATTATAGCTGGATATACTGTAGGGGTCCTCCCGGTCGTAAGCCGGTAGGGGGGGTAGGAGAGCCGTCGGCCATATCCCGTCTGGTCAACGATGTCTAGGGAGACTTCACGTACAGAAGACAGTGCAGTAGAATCTTGATCCACAGATGAATACACCTTGGCTCTCTTGTAGGCTGTAGCTGTAGCTGTAGCTCCACAGTGAAGAAGAAGCGAGGCGACCTCAGTCTGGTCTGAGCGCCGGCTCACCTTGACTCCTCTCGGGGTAAATCCAACACTCACCGGTGTTGGCGATTATCCGCTCCACAAATCAAAGTACCAAAGCAAATATATATTCCATGCCGCATAGGGCTCAGCAGTCGTCGGGTAGGTAATCCAATGTACAGGTCCACTCGGTCCTCGCCTAGAACTCCTCAGATGAAAGCACCACGTGTGGTCTGCCCAACCTGGTTAAGACTCTAGATAACACGAGGAAGCGATGGGGGTGCTGCTCACTTTAGAACTCTAACCGCACGATGCACCATACATAATAGACTATTATTACTTAATAGAAATACGTCGCACTCGACGGTACAGTGCCAAACTCTGACAATTCAGCTATTAATTCGCACGATGTCTCAATGCTATTCTAAGGCCAAACAGGCCATACTACACCGCACGCGGTATCGTGGGGTGAGGCTTCACGTTCTGTTACTTAGTTGGGTAGAAGGGTAAAGGACTAAGGGATAAGAGGAATTCTACATTTACTTGCGCCCTATTTATATGCACGGTGAACAAATAGTGCCACTCTCTTTTCGGTAGCCGTATTCCTGCGCAGAGCCGGGGCTAGTAGGGACATGTTTCGTCGGTACCATTGAACTTGGCTCCAAGGGGCTTGTCCCTGGCGCCAGGTCCTTGTCCAATAAGAGAATGAACTATTATGGGCTGTCGTAGACTAAAGGGATATTCCGTGTATATGTACAAGGAATATACAAGGGATATCAAACGATATACAAATACTATTCAATATATATCCATAAATAAATATATATATTCGGTTTAATCTGATCCTTCACAACACCGACTATACTCGGGTCTGGCGCTGAACGGTTGGCGAGTTAACCCGACTATCATCGGGTCCGGCGCTGATTGAGTTAAGCGAGACGCCTAACCACTAACTGCCCCCGATGAACGGCACCATGCAGGTGCTCTACTGTCGTTGTGTGAATGTGAATGTGAGGCACAAGTTGTAAAGCACTTTGGATAAAAGCGCTATATAAATACAGTCCATTTACCATTTCTTCTTCTCACGTTCTACTTTTATTTGTTTACACTGTTTATTTTTCTCATATTTCTATATTCAGAGTTAATTATATTGTTTACATTGTTTATTCTTATATTCTTATATTCAGATCTAATTGTATCGTATGTATTTCTTCTATGTATTTCTATCTATTCTATGATGCCCGAATTTCCCCAAGGGGATCAATAAAGGAATATTTTATCTTATCTTATTTGATGAAAATTCATCCAAAGAAGATTATAGCAGAAGTGAACTTTTTTAACAGCAAGATGGAGCTATAAAAGTGGAAATATTTTTATAAAGCTGGGGGTGAGTTTACCTTTTTCACGTTTCTTACCAAATTGTAAAACAATCAAGTAGGTGTGCTTGGCATGTGACAACATGTTACGAGTTTCAGCTAATTATGAGCGAACTAGTAGGTATATTTACATGCTATTTACAGGTCACCAGGAGGGGTACACTTCTGGCAGGTAAGGGTCACTCACTGGCATTGTTTGTCAAATAGTGTCGAACTTGAGTGTTACACAGGGCATAGTAGTATAGACATATTAGCATGATACAGTAGTACTGTAGGTAGTAGTATAAATATAGTAGCATAGTAGTAAGGGTACATAATGGTAAAAGACAGTAAGAAGGTTAGTTTCTTCTTTTAAATTCCAGATATTGTTTGAAGAGGTGTTTTTAGTCGACTGATTGATCGATTGATTGATTGATTGATTGATTGATTGATTGATTGCAAATTTTATTAACAGATTGCAGAATGGGTACAATACAGTACAGCTCAATACACACAATTGTTAAGGGGATGCAGACCAGAGAAAGACTTTCGTCTTGTTTACATCAGGGTCCCCCATTTTCAATTCATCATAGCCGGCGGAAAATTGGCCGGGTTTCATCTGTCCTGACTGGAGTGAGGACAGAGAATAGCCTGCTTACGTCAGGGACATTGTACACAGGGAAATTGTATGACATGATCTGCTGCCCAGATATGCGCTAGCACGCTGGGACACTGTTGCAGCTGTAGGGTTGAGGGACTCCTAGGGGTCCTAATGGGGAATATCCTAATTTCACTGTTATTTCACTGACCAGGAGTTCACCCAACAAGAGAATGACTACTCTGATCGTTTCCTTCCACTGTTAAACCACCCACTTAGTTGGCCATGGAATTCTGGACTGAATCACAACAATCCATGTTAGGTCCGCGGCCTAACATGTATCAATTTGGGGGTCCTTGATATGAAAAAGGTGGAGAACCACTGCTCATACGATACTGTACTACACCACCAAATGTGTGGGTGCTCCTCGGCGTATGGAAATCCTCTCCCCTCAATTCATAAGGTTTGTGTTTGCGTGCCGCGGTCCTTCCCTCATCTCATTAGAACGCAATTAACGAGCAATTAGAGTTTATTGAGGGCGAATTAGCTGACATGTAGAACAGAGCTAATGTACTGGGATTGTAAAGGGATATTACCCAACACCAGAGACAGTGAGGGAGGGGCAAGAAGAGAGAGAGGTTATGAGATAGATAGATAGATAGATAGATAGATAGATAGATAGATAGATAGATAGATAGATAGATAGATAGATAGATAGATAGATAGATAGATAGATAGACAGACAGACAGACAGACAGACAGACAGACAGACAGACAGACAGACAGACAGACAGACAGACAGACAGACAGACAGACAGACAGACAGACAGACAGACAGAGACAGACAGACAGACAGACAGACAGAGAAAGAGAGAGAGAGAGAGAGAGAGAGAGAGAGAGAGAGAGAGAGAGAGAGAGAGAGAGAGAGAGAGAGAGAGAGAGAGAGAGAGAGAGATCAACAGACAGCAGCCTGAGGTGAAAGGAAAGGGTGTTTTCGCTGCAAGGCGTGAGGAGGAGGGTCGGATCTTTACAATACTGCAGAGGTGGTAGAAGGAGGACTTGAGGGTCAAGGGAGAGGTCAGGGTCAAGGGTCACACCGAGGTTGCGTGCCCAGGGAGGTGCAGAAGACGGTGGAGCAGTCAATGGAGGGAGGGGGGCACAGGGGACGTGGGACCGGGGTGGGATTAGCAGGGAAAGAGAGATGAAGAGATAGAAAGACACTGTGGGAAGAAGGGTAAAGACAACATGCTGAGAACGAGAAGATTTAACCCTTATGTGGTGTTGGGGTCTCCAGCGACCCGTTTCAAGGTTATAATATGTAATAACTACCATGTAGTTGATTTGATTAGAAGAAGGCTTGATGATATCCTCCACAACACATATATAAGCACAGCAAAACTATGTTTCACCATTTTGAAAATTTGAAGGTATCTGCAGAAAAAAAGGTACGACTGTGGTGTTAGGGTCATTCTTGACCCGGCAAGGTAAAACTATACTATAAAAATACTAAATATGAATAAATTAAATAATAATAAATATATATTCTAATATTGTTCTATTATAGTCAGAAAACATCATTATCTATGGTTTCACATTTAGTATATTATGATTGAACAACCTCATTTTCATCTTAAAAATAAGGGACATGATGTGTCTCGGGGGCCATAAAATCAAATTACAATGGGATGTAGTATTAACTATATTGAGTCATACTCCTTTCTTTTTAGTGGTCAGGACTGAGTTAGACCCCGGGTCAACATTGACCCGCTAACAACGGTCAGTGGTGCCAATTCCTAACAGAACATGAGGGTTAAACCATGAGGGTAAGTCAGGACAGTACGAGATAGAGAGGGGGGGGGGGGGTTGGAGAGATAGAGAGAGGGAGAGAGAGAAAGAGAGTAGGAGGGGGTGAGAGAGAGAGTAGGAGGGGGTGAGAGAGAGAGAGATTGGAGAGCGAGAAATAGAGAGAGAGCGAGAGAACGAGAGAGAGAGATGGGGAAAGAGTAAATGTCAGTGGTACTGGACTATCACTCTAAATCACAGACAACTGATATATATATAAATACTGTCTAGACTCTGGAGAGAGTTGGGGAGCATACCAGTGTAAATGTCAGTGGAAAGTCGTGTACTGTGTCGCGTGTTTGTTATTACATCTGTAGAAGATAGTGAAGATAGAAGATATACGCAAAGATAGAATAACCAATGTGGTGCCTCTGTGCGGGTGGAAACATTCATTACCATGTTCTGTATCATTTATATGTATACATGATGTGTGTGTGTGCATGCGTGTGCGCATGTATGTGTGTGTGTGTATTTTTGGACAGAGCCCATGTATTTGTAGTTTTAAAATCAATCCAAATCACATGGGGGCATGAATGTGATATATCACCAGGTAATCTACCGTCTTTAACTATGAATGAACACAGTACTTACCATCTTTAGATAATAAAGTTTGAAAACATTGTTCCTCTGAGAACGTCTACATGGTTATATGGTTCTTCGTCCTCTAAGGTACTCGATTCTAGTCACTGTAGTCATGGTGGCGAACGGAACGTTTGTTTTTGGAACTGTTGTAATGTCAGAAGGGAGAATTATGCAGAAACCTGATCCAGGTGATGGATGACGACCGCCAGGAGTTCAGCTGTGGTCGACAAAACCACTCGCTGTTGTGATATCCACTGACTTTACCAGCTGCTCTGAAACTGAATGGACTTTCAGTGTGTGGCTGACCAACGTGCTCCCATTGTGTTTGCACTGTTAGTGTGTGTGTGTGTGTGTGTGTGTGTGTGTGTGTGTGTGTGTGTGTGTGTGTGTGTGTGTGTGTGTGTGTGTATGTGTGCGTGCGTGCGTGCGTGTGTGCGTGCGTGCGTGTGTGTGTGTGTGTGTGTGTGTGTGCGTGCCCATGGCTATATGTATGAACCTCCATATGAAGATAAATATTCTGCTTTTCATGTATCAGCGGTGAGAAGCATTCATTAAATGTGTATGAGAAGACTAATGCTCTAATGTTGGTAGGTCATGCATTGTGTCTACATGTATCTGCACATGTCCGTGTGTGTCTGTGTGTGTGTGTGTGTGTGTGTCTGTGTGTGTGTGTGTGATAAATAAATAAATAATGAATCAATTATACCTCCATGTGTGGGTTCAAAACAGACCTGTCAGGAGGACCTCTAACATGTGTCACTACTAACATGTCACTAACATGTATCACTAACATGTAGTCACTAACCTGTATCACTAACATGTATCACTAACATGTGTCACTAACATGTGTCACTAACATGGAGTTACTAACCTGTATCACTAACATGTCACTAACATGTGTCACTAACATGTGTCACTAACATGGAGTCATGTCACTAACATGGAGTCACTAACATGTGTCACTAACATTGTCACTAACAGTGTCACTAACATGTGTCACTAACATGGAGTCACTAACATGTGTCACTAACATGTGTCACTAACATGGAGTCACTAACATGTGTCACTAACGTGTGTCACTAACATGTCACTAACATGTGTCACTAACATGTGTCACTAACGTGTCCTACTGCACACATGGAGTCACTAACATGTGTCACTAACATGGAGTCACTAACATGTGTCACTAACATGTGCACAAATGTCACTAACATGTGTCACTAACATGGTGTCACTACATGTGTCACATGGGTCTAACATGTTCACTAACATGGAGTCAAATTGGTCTAACATGTGTCACTAACATGGAGTCACTAACATGGAGTCACTAACATGTGTCACTAACATGTGTCACTAACATGTATCACTAACATGTGTCACTAACATGTGTCACTAACATGTATCACTAACATGTGTCACTAACATGGAGTCACTAACATGTATCACTAACATGTGTCACTAACATGTATCACTAACATGTGTCACTAACATGTGTCACTAACGTGTGTCACTAACATGTCACTAACATGTGTCACTAACATGTGTCACTAACATGTATCACTAACATGTGTCACTAACATGTGTCACTAACATGTGTCACTAACATGTGTCATTAACATGTATCACTAACATGTGTCACTAACATGTGTCACTAACATGTGTCACTAACATGTGTCACTAACATGGAGTCACTAACATGTGTCATTAACATGTGTCACTAACATGTGTCACTAACATGTGTCACTAACATGGAGTCACTAACATGTGTCACTAACATGTATCACTAACATGTGTCACTAACATGTGTCACTAACATGTGTCACTAACATGGAGTCACTAACATGTGTCACTAACATGTATCACTAACATGTGTCACTAACATGTGTCACTAACATGTGTCACTAACATGGAGTCACTAACATGTGTCACTAACATGTGTCACTAACATGTGTCACTAACATGGAGTCACTAACATGTATCACTAACATGTGTCACTAACATGTGTCACTAACATGTGTCACTAACATGGAGTCACTAACATGGAGTCACTAACATGTGTCACTAACATGTATCACTAACATGTGTCACTAACATGTGTCACTAACATGTGTCACTAACATGGAGTCACTAACATGTATCACTAACATGTGTCACTAACATGTGTCACTAACATGTCACTAACATGTGTCACTAACATGTGTCACTAACATGTGTCACTAACCTGTGTCACTAACATGTGTCACTAACATGTGTCACTAACATGGAGTCACTAACATGTGTCACTAACATGTGTCACTAACATGTGTCACTAACATGGAGTCACTAACATGTGTCACTAACATGTGTCACTAACATGTATCACTAACATGTCACTAACATGTGTCACACTCACTAACATGTGTCACTAACATGTATCACTAACATGTGTCACTAACATGTGTCACTAACATGTGTCACACTCACTAACATGTGTTACTAACATGTGTCACTAACATGTGTCACTAACATGGAGTCACTAACATGTGTCACTAACATGTGTCACTAACATGAGTCACTAACATGTGTCACTAACATGTGTCACTAACATGTGTCACTAACATGTGTCACTAACATGAGTCACTAACATGTGTCACTAACATGTGTCACTAACATGAGTCACTAACATGTGTCACTAACATGTGTCACTAACATGAGTCACTAACATGTGTCACTAACATGTGTCACTAACATGTGTCACTAACATGAGTCACTAACATGTGTCACTAACATGTGTCACACTCACTAACATGTGTCACTAACATGTGTCACTAACATGTGTCACACTCACTAACATGTGTCACTAACATGTATCACTAACATGTGTCACTAACATGTGTCACTAACATGTGTCACTAACATGTATCACTAACATGTCACTAACATGTGTCACACTCACTAACATGTGTCACTAACATGTATCACTAACATGTGTCACTAACATGTATCACTAACATGTATCACTAACATGTCACTAACATGTGTCACACTCACTAACATGTGTGACTAACATGTATCACTAACATGTGTCACTAACATGTGTCACTAACATGTGTCACACTCACTAACATGTGTCACTAACATGTGTCACTAACCTGTGTCACTAACATGTGTCACTAACATGTGTCACTAACATGGAGTCACTAACATGTGTCACTAACATGTGTCACTAACATGTGTCACTAACATGGAGTCACTAACATGTGTCACTAACATGTGTCACTAACATGTATCACTAACATGTCACTAACATGTGTCACACTCACTAACATGTGTCACTAACATGTATCACTAACATGTGTCACTAACATGTGTCACTAACATGTGTCACACTCACTAACATGTGTCACTAACATGTGTCACTAACATGTGTCACTAACATGGAGTCACTAACATGTGTCACTAACATGTGTCACTAACATGAGTCACTAACATGTGTCACTAACATGTGTCACTAACATGTGTCACTAACATGTGTCACTAACATGAGTCACTAACATGTGTCACTAACATGTGTCACTAACATGAGTCACTAACATGTGTCACTAACATGTGTCACTAACATGTGTCACTAACATGAGTCACTAACATGTGTCACTAACATGTGTCACTAACATGAGTCACTAACATGTGTCACTAACATGTGTCACTAACATGAGTCACTAACATGTGTCACTAACATGTGTCACTAACATGTGTCACTAACATGAGTCACTAACATGTGTCACTAACATGTGTCACACTCACTAACATGTGTCACTAACATGTGTCACTAACATGTGTCACACTCACTAACATGTGTCACTAACATGTATCACTAACATGTGTCACTAACATGTGTCACTAACATGTGTCACTAACATGTATCACTAACATGTCACTAACATGTGTCACACTCACTAACATGTGTCACTAACATGTATCACTAACATGTGTCACTAACATGTATCACTAACATGTATCACTAACATGTCACTAACATGTGTCACACTCACTAACATGTGTGACTAACATGTATCACTAACATGTGTCACTAACATGTGTCACTAACATGTGTCACACTCACTAACATGTGTCACTAACCTGTGTCACTAACATGTGTCACTAACATGTGTCACTAACATGGAGTCACTAACATGTGTCACTAACATGTGTCACTAACATGTGTCACTAACATGGAGTCACTAACATGTGTCACTAACATGTGTCACTAACATGTATCACTAACATGTCACTAACATGTGTCACACTCACTAACATGTGTGACTAACATGTATCACTAACATGTGTCACTAACATGTGTCACTAACATGTGTCACACTCACTAACATGTGTCACTAACATGTGTCACTAACCTGTGTCACTAACATGTGTCACTAACATGTGTCACTAACATGGAGTCACTAACATGTGTCACTAACATGTGTCACTAACATGTGTCACTAACATGGAGTCACTAACATGTGTCACTAACATGTGTCACTAACATGTATCACTAACATGTCACTAACATGTGTCACACTCACTAACATGTGTCACTAACATGTATCACTAACATGTGTCACTAACATGTGTCACTAACATGTGTCACACTCACTAACATGTGTCACTAACATGTGTCACTAACATGTGTCACTAACATGGCGTCACTAACATGTGTCACTAACATGTGTCACTAACATGAGTCACTAACATGTGTCACTAACATGTGTCACTAACATGTGTCACTAACATGTGTCACTAACATGAGTCACTAACATGTGTCACTAACATGTGTCACTAACATGAGTCACTAACCTGTGTCACTAACATGTGTCACTAACATGTGTCACTAACATGGAGTCACTAACATGTGTCACTAACATGTGTCACTAACATGTGTCACTAACATGGAGTCACTAACATGTGTCACTAACATGTGTCACTAACATGTATCACTAACATGTCACTAACATGTGTCACACTCACTAACATGTGTCACTAACATGTATCACTAACATGTGTCACTAACATGTGTCACTAACATGTGTCACACTCACTAACATGTGTCACTAACATGTGTCACTAACATGTGTCACTAACATGGAGTCACTAACATGTGTCACTAACATGTGTCACTAACATGAGTCACTAACATGTGTCACTAACATGTGTCACTAACATGTGTCACTAACATGTGTCACTAACATGAGTCACTAACATGTGTCACTAACATGTGTCACTAACATGAGTCACTAACATGTGTCACTAACATGTGTCACTAACATGAGTCACTAACATGTGTCACTAACATGTGTCACTAACATGTGTCACTAACATGAGTCACTAACATGTGTCACTAACATGTGTCACACTCACTAACATGTGTCACTAACATGTGTCACTAACATGTGTCACACTCACTAACATGTGTCACTAACATGTATCACTAACATGTGTCACTAACATGTGTCACTAACATGTATCACTAACATGTCACTAACATGTGTCACACTCACTAACATGTGTCACTAACATGTATCACTAACATGTGTCACTAACATGTATCACTAACATGTATCACTAACATGTCACTAACATGTGTCACACTCACTAACATGTGTGACTAACATGTATCACTAACATGTGTCACTAACATGTGTCACACTCACTAACATGTGTCACTAACATGTGTCACTAACATGTGTCACTAACATGTGTCACTAACATGGAGTCACTAACATGTGTCACTAACATGTGTCACTAACATGAGTCACTAACATGTGTCACTAACATGTGTCACTAACATGTGTCACTAACATGTGTCACTAACATGAGTCACTAACATGTGTCACTAACATGAGTCACTAACATGTGTCACTAACATGTGTCACTAACATGAGTCACTAACATGTGTCACTAACATGTGTCACTAACATGTGTCACTAACATGAGTCACTAACATGTGTCACTAACATGTGTCACACTCACTAACATGTGTCACTAACATGTGTCACTAACATGTGTCACTAACATGTGTCACTAACATGGAGTCACTAACATGAGTCACTAATATGTGTGACTAACATGTGTCACTAACATGTGTCACTAACCTGTGTCACTAACATGTGTCACTAACATGTGTCACTAACATGTGTCACTAACATGTGTCACTAACATGAGTCACTAACATGTGTCACTAACATGTGTCACTAACATGTGTCACTAACCTGTGTCACTAACATGTGTCACTAACATGTATCACTAACATGTGTCACTAACCTGTGTCACTAACATGTGTCACTAACATGTATCACTAACATGTGTCACTAACCTGTGTCACTAACATGTGTCACTAACATGTGTCACTAACATGTATCACTAACATGTATCACTAACATGTCACTAACATGTGTCACACTCACTAACATGTGTGACTAACATGTATCACTAACATGTGTCACTAACATGTGTCACTAACATGTGTCACACTCACTAACATGTGTCACTAACATGTGTCACTAACCTGTGTCACTAACATGTGTCACTAACATGTGTCACTAACATGGAGTCACTAACATGTGTCACTAACATGTGTCACTAACATGTGTCACTAACATGGAGTCACTAACATGTGTCACTAACATGTGTCACTAACATGTATCACTAACATGTCACTAACATGTGTCACACTCACTAACATGTGTCACTAACATGTATCACTAACATGTGTCACTAACATGTGTCACTAACATGTGTCACACTCACTAACATGTGTCACTAACATGTGTCACTAACATGTGTCACTAACATGGAGTCACTAACATGTGTCACTAACATGTGTCACTAACATGAGTCACTAACATGTGTCACTAACATGTGTCACTAACATGTGTCACTAACATGTGTCACTAACATGAGTCACTAACATGTGTCACTAACATGTGTCACTAACATGAGTCACTAACATGTGTCACTAACCTGTGTCACTAACATGTATCACTAACATGAGTCACTAACATGTGTCACTAACATGTGTCACTAACATGGAGTCACTAACATGGAGTCACTAACATGTGTCACTAACATGTGTCACTAACATGTGTCACTAACATGTGTCACTAACATGTGTCACTAACATGTATCACTAACATGTATCACTAACATGTGTCACTAACATGTGTCACTAACATGTCACTAACATGTGTCACTAACATGTGTCACTAACATGTATCACTAACATGTGTCACTAACATGTGTCACTAACATGTATCACTAACATGTGTCACTAACATGTGTCACTAACATGTATCACTAACATGTGTCACTAACATGTGTCACTAACATGTATCACTAACATGTGTCACTAACATGTGTCACTAACATGTGTCACTAACATGTATCACTAACATGTATCACTAACATGTGTCACTAACATGTCACTAACATGTGTCACTAACATGTGTCACTAACATGTGTCACTAACATGTGTCACTAACATGGAGTCACTGACATGTGTCACTAACATGTGTCACTAACATGTGTCACTAACATGTGTCACTAACATGTATCACTAACATGTATCACTAACATGTGTCACTAACATGTGTCACTAACATGTCACTAACATGTGTCACTAACATGTGTCACTAACATGTGTCACTAACATGTGTCACTAACATGGAGTCACTGACATGTGTCACTAACATGTGTCACTAACATGTGTCACTAACATGTGTCACTAACATGTGTCTAACATGTGTCACTAACATGTGTCACTAACATGGATTCACTAACATGTGTCACTAACATGTGTCACTAACATGTGTCACTAACATGTATCACTAACATGTCACTAACATGTGTCACTAACATGTGTCACTAACATGTATCACTAACATGTGTCACTAACATGTGTCACTAACATGTGTCACTAACATGTATCACTAACATGTATCACTAACATGTGTCACTAACATGTGTCACTAACATGTCACTAACATGTGTCACTAACATGTGTCACTAACATGTCACTAACATGTGTCACTAACATGTGTCACTAACATGTGTCACTAACATGTCACTAACATGTGTCACTAACATGTGTCACTAACATGTCACTAACATGTGTCACTAACATGGAGTCACTAACCTGTATCACTAACATGTGTCACTAACATGTATCACTAACATGTGTCACTAACATGGAGTCACTAACATGTGTCACTAACATGTGTCACTAACATGTGTCACTAACATGTGTCACTAACATGTGTCACTAACATGTGTCACTAACCTGTGTCATTAACACGTGTCACTAACATGTGTCACTAACATGTGTCACTAACATGTGTCACCAACATGTGTCATTAACATGTGTCACTAACATATGTCACACTCACTAACATGTGTCACTAACATGTGTCACTAACATGTGTCACACTCACTAACATGTGTCACTAACATGTGTCACTAACATGTGTCACTAACATGAGTCACTAACATGTGTCACTAACATGTGTCACTAACATGTGTCACTAACATGTGTCACTAACATGAGTCACTAACATGTGTCACTAACATGTGTCACTAACATGTGTCACACTCACTAACATGTGTCACTAACATGTGTCACTAACATGTGTCACTAACATGTGTCACTAACATGGAGTCACTAACATGTGTCACTAACATGTGTCACTAACATGAGTCACTAACATGTGTCACTAACATGTGTCACTAACATGTGTCACTAACATGAGTCACTAACATGTGTCACTAACATGTGTCACTAACATGAGTCACTAACATGTGTCACTAACATGTGTCACTAACATGAGTCACTAACATGTGTCACTAACATGTGTCACTAACATGTGTCACTAACATGAGTCACTAACATGTGTCACTAACATGTGTCACACTCACTAACATGTGTCACTAACATGTGTCACTAACATGTGTCACTAACATGTGTCACTAACATGGAGTCACTAACATGAGTCACTAATATGTGTCACTAACATGTGTCACTAACATGTGTCACTAACCTGTGTCACTAACATGTGTCACTAACATGTGTCACTAACATGTGTCACTAACATGTGTCACTAACATGAGTCACTAACATGTGTCACTAACATGTGTCACTAACATGTGTCACTAACCTGTGTCACTAACATGTGTCACTAACATGTATCACTAACATGTGTCACTAACCTGTGTCACTAACATGTGTCACTAACATGTATCACTAACATGTGTCACTAACCTGTGTCACTAACATGTGTCACTAACATGAGTCACTAACATGTGTCACTAACATGAGTCACTAACATGTGTCACTAACATGTGTCACTAACATGAGTCACTAACATGTGTCACTAACATGTGTCACTAACATGAGTCACTAACATGTGTCACTAACATGTGTCACTAACATGTGTCACTAACATGAGTCACTAACATGTGTCACTAACATGTGTCACACTCACTAACATGTGTCACTAACATGTGTCACTAACATGTGTCACTAACATGTGTCACTAACATGGAGTCACTAACATGAGTCACTAATATGTGTCACTAACATGTGTCACTAACATGTGTCACTAACCTGTGTCACTAACATGTGTCACTAACATGTGTCACTAACATGTGTCACTAACATGTGTCACTAACATGAGTCACTAACATGTGTCACTAACATGTGTCACTAACATGTGTCACTAACCTGTGTCACTAACATGTGTCACTAACATGTATCACTAACATGTGTCACTAACCTGTGTCACTAACATGTGTCACTAACATGTATCACTAACATGTGTCACTAACCTGTGTCACTAACATGTGTCACTAACATGAGTCACTAACATGTGTCACTAACATGGAGTCACTAACATGGAGTCACTAACATGTGTCACTAACATGTGTCACTAACATGTGTCACTAACATGTGTCACTAACATGTGTCACTAACATGGAGTCACTAACATGTGTCACTAACATGAGTCACTAACATGTGTCACTAACATGAGTCACTAACATGTGTCACTAACATGGAGTCACTAACATGGAGTCACTAACATGTGTCACTAACATGTGTCACTAACATGTGTCACTAACACGTGTCACTAACATGTGTCACTAACATGTATCACTAACATGTATCACTAACATGTGTCACTAACATGTGTCACTAACATGTCACTAACATGTGTCACTAACATGTGTCACTAACATGTGTCACTAACATGTATCACTAACATGTGTCACTAACATGTGTCACTAACATGTATCACTAACATGTGTCACTAACATGTGTCACTAACATGTATCACTAACATGTGTCACTAACATGTGTCACTAACATGTATCACTAACATGTGTCACTAACATGTGTCACTAACATGTATCACTAACATGTGTCACTAACATGTGTCACTAACATGTGTCACTAATAGGGATGCCCCCCGGACCCCGGTTTTAAACGGGAACCGGTACTATATTAGAAAATACCGGAGTATTTATAAGCTCTGACGTCCTCGGTACTGCTATCGATACTCTAGAGAAATTATTATTATTATTATTATTATTATTATTATTATTATTATTATTATTATTTAAAAGTTGCGAACGATCCTCTCTCTGTCTCTGCACGAGAAGCGAGCCGCAGCCAGCGAGTCAATTATTACACACACTCCTCGCGAGTCGCTCGCTAGTGCTACACATAGACATACGGGTCCTACATACGGGTACTCCTTAATGAAAGTGTCCCCGACGCCCCGTGCTATAGCGCTCTGCACACAGACAGCAGCTCTGCATGCACTGAGTCGTGATCATGGCGGATAGAGCGAAGCGTTCTAAAGTATGGATATACTTTACAAGGGTCAATGCCGACAATGCACGTTGCCACAAGTGCAACAAAACATTTGCCAGTAAGGGTGGCAATACGAGCAAATCAATTGATCAAAACATCTGTTGGCAAAACATGATATTAGTGTGCAGAAATGCGCGTATTCGACTGCCTTGCGCGCAGTGTTCCATCTGCATCCACTGCAGCCGTAACCGTAAGCCAAGATACGGAGTTGCCTAGGCTAATAACGAATTATTACAAATAGGCTAATAAACAAAACAATTGTTTAGCTACAAATACTACAATCTAAACTTTTTATAGATCGTCAAGCTGAGGCGTCAGCCACTATGTCCCAGGCCAGTGAGCCCTAGAGGTAGAGGGACATCCTCCCTCTACCTCCCTCCACCACCCAAAGTCCTTTCTCCCTAGCAGCTAGAGGAAGGATGACAGAGGATAGGGTGAACGAGTGTCACAGTTCTGTTAGCCTTTTGCATTTGTTGTTTATTATAAAAAGTCTATAATTCAGAGTCAGACACATTTAAAACATTGTTGCTGCTGTTGCTGAAGAAATTATATTAATTTATTATATTTATTTATAAAGTTATATAAAAGAACATTGTTGTTGCTGAAGAAATTATATTTATTTATAATACTTATTTATAAAGTTGTATTTATAAATAATAAAGCAATGTTGATTCTGTTCTTAATTAATTGTCTTTTTTTCTTGCAAAAAAAGAACCAAAAAGAACCGATAAGAGTATCGATAAAGTACCGAACCGTTAAGCAGTATCGATAAGAGTAGTAGTATCGATAAAATCCTAACGATACCCATCCCTAGTCACTAACATGTATCACTAACATGTATCACTAACATGTATCACTAACATGTGTCACTAACATGTGTCACTAACATGTCACTAACATGTGTCACTAACATGTGTCACTAACATGTCACTAACATGTGTCACTAACATGTGTCACTAACATGTGTCACTAACATGTCACTAACATGTGTCACTAACATGTGTCACTAACATGTCACTAACATGTGTCACTAACATGGAGTCACTAACCTGTATCACTAACATGTGTCACTAACATGTATCACTAACATGTGTCACTAACATGGAGTCACTAACATGTGTCACTAACATGTGTCACTAATGTGTGTCACTAACATGTGTCACTAACATGTGTCACTAACATGTGTCACTAACATGTGTCACTAACATGTGTCACTAACCTGTGTCATTAACACGTGTCACTAACATGTGTCACTAACATGTGTCACTAACATGTGTCACCAACATGTGTCATTAACATGTGTCACTAACATATGTCACACTCACTAACATGTGTCACTAACATGTGTCACTAACATGTGTCACTAACATGTATCACTAACATGGAGTCACTAACATGTGTCACTAACATGTGTCACTAACGTGTGTCACTAACATGTGTCACTAACATGTGTCACTAACATGAGTCACTAACATGTATCACTAACATGTGTCACTAACATGTGTCACTAACATGTGTCACTAACATGTATCACTAATATGTGTCACTAACATGTGTCACTAACATGTGTCACTAACATGTGTCACTAACATGTGTCACTAACATGTGTCACACTGTCACTAACATGTGTCACTAACATGTGTCACTAACATGTATCACTAACATGTGTCACTAACATGTGTCACTAACATGTATCACTAATATGTGTCACTAACATGTGTCACTAACATGTGTCACTAACATGTGTCACTAACATGTATCACTAACATGTGTCACTAACATGTATCACTAATATGTGTCACTAACATGTGTCACTAACATGTGTCACTAACATGTGTCACACTGTCACTAACATGTGTCACTAACATGTGTCACTAACATGTGTCACTAACATGTGTCACTAACATGGAGTCACTAACATGTGTCACTAACATGTATCACTAACATGGAGTCACTAACATGTGTCACTAACATGTGTCACTAACATGTGTCACTAACATGTGTCACTAACATGTGTCACTAACATGAGTCACTAACATGTATCACTAACATGTGTCACTAACATGTGTCACTAACATGTGTCACTAACATGTATCACTAATATGTGTCACTAACATGTGTCACTAACATGTGTCACTAACCTGTGTCACTAACATGTGTCACTAACATGTGTCACTAACATGTGTCACCAACATGTGTCATTAACATGTGTCACTAACATATGTCACACTCACTAACATGTGTCACTAACATGTGTCACTAACATGTGTCACTAACATGTATCACTAACATGGAGTCACTAACATGTGTCACTAACATGTGTCACTAACGTGTGTCACTAACATGTGTCACTAACATGTGTCACTAACATGAGTCACTAACATGTATCACTAACATGTGTCACTAACATGTGTCACTAACATGTGTCACTAACATGTATCACTAATATGTGTCACTAACATGTGTCACTAACATGTATCACTAACATGTGTCACTAACATGTGTCACTAACATGTGTCACTAACATGTGTCACTAACATGTGTCACTAACATGTGTCACTAACATGTGTCACTAACATGTGTCACTAACATGTGTCACACTGTCACTAACATGTGTCACTAACATGTATCACTAACATGTGTCACTAACATGTGTCACTAACATGTGTCACTAACATGTATCACTAATATGTGTCACTAACATGTGTCACTAACATGTGTCACTAACATGTGTCACACTGTCACTAACATGTGTCACTAACATGTGTCACTAACATGTATCACTAACATGTGTCACTAACATGTATCACTAATATGTGTCACTAACATGTGTCACTAACATGTGTCACTAACATGTGTCACACTGTCACTAACATGTGTCACTAACATGTGTCACTAACATGTGTCACTAACATGTGTCACTAACATGTATCACTAACATGGAGTCACTAACATGTGTCACTAACATGTGTCACTAACATGTGTCACTAACATGTGTCACTAACATGTGTCACTAACATGAGTCACTAACATGTATCACTAACATGTGTCACTAACATGTGTCACTAACATGTGTCACTAACATGTATCACTAATATGTGTCACTAACATGTGTCACTAACATGTGTCACTAACATGTGTCACTAACATGTGTCACACTGTCACTAACATGTGTCACTAACATGTGTCACTAACATGTGTCACACTGTCACTAACATGTGTCACTAACATGTATCACTAACATGTGTCACTAACATGTGTCACTAACATGTCACTAACATGTGTCACTAACATGTGTCACTAACATGGAGTCACTGACATGTGTCACTAACATGTGTCACTAACATGTGTCACTAACATGTGTCACTAACATGTGTCACTAACATGTGTCTAACATGTGTCACTAACATGTGTCACTAACATGGATTCACTAACATGTGTCACTAACATGTGTCACTAACATGTGTCACTAACATGTATCACTAACATGTCACTAACATGTGTCACTAACATGTGTCACTAACATGTGTCACTAACATGTGTCACTAACATGTGTCACTAACATGTATCACTAACATGTCACTAACATGTGTCACTAACATGTGTCACTAACATGTGTCACTAACATGTATCACTAACATGTCACTAACATGTGTCACTAACATGTGTCACTAACATGTGTCACTAACATGTGTCACTAACATGTATCACTAACATGGAGTCACTAACATGGAGTCACTAACATGGAGTCACTAACATGTGTCACTAACATGGAGTCACTAACATGGAGTCACTAACATGTGTCACTAACATGTGTCACTAACATGGAGTCACTAACACGTGTCACTAACATGGAGTCACTAACATGGAGTCACTAACATGGAGTCAGAGCACTCTGGGAGCACTTCATGTCTCACATCACATGCTCCCTACTGGGCGCCACGTTGTCTCCAAGTGTTCCCTGCATCCATCTCTCACAATTAAACTTTGATGTTGGGTTGTTAGAATAAATAGTTAGCCATGAATTATTTATACCGATTATAAAAACACTAAACCTCACACACTTGTTTATCCTTAAACGCTCACTGATGAAGGCATAGACACAAACACAACCACACACAGACACAATCACACACACGTACACACACGCATGCACGCCGCACACCCACACAGGCACACATGCACACAAGCGTGCACATGCACAAACACACACATACAGTATATATATCAATAATAAATAATGCAAAAAGAGTGAAGACGTCACATAGAATTGAAGGGATGATTCACAGTGCTCCAGTATACTGTACCAACCCATATACACACTGTTGAATATGCCAGCAGTAGACACCATCTGTTTACAGAGAGTTACATAGAGAACCATCTGATGCCTGTGGAATGTGGTCTTGTCTCTACTGATCACACAGGCAGGGCAACAAGACTGCTGCAGCTTTCATCTACCGTAGCTAATAGCAGAGATTCCCCTGTTCACCGCCACTCTCTATGCATATGTGCACAGTGCACACACACACACACACACACATGCATGAACATTGCACACACACACACACACACACACACACACACACACACACACACACACACACACACACACACACACACACACACACACACACACACACACACACACACACACACACACACACACACACACCAAATTCCCCAATACCTCTGATTCCCTGCTCTATGTAATTCAATTATCAGTACAATCAAGTTACTATTCATGATTCATTAAAACCTGACATCAGAGAGACAGAGAGAGAGGGAAAGAAGGGGAGACATATAGAGATAAAGAGAGAGAGAGTGAGGGAGAGAGAGAGGGGAAGGCGGACAAACAGGGAGAAAGTATGTGTGTGTGTATGTGTGAGAGAGAGAGAGAGAGAGAGAGAGAGAGAGAGAGAGAGAGAGAGAGAGAGAGAGAGAGAGAGAGAGAGAGAGAGAGAGAGAGAAGTGAGAGACAGAGAGGGAAAAAAGAGAAAGGCATAGAGAGGATGGGGAGACAGAGAGAGATAAAGACATACAGAGACAGAGAGAGAAAGACAGATAGACAGACACAGAGAGAGATGGACAGAGAGAGAGGGGGGGGCTCTAGTCCACTTTCACCTGTTCCCTCCTTCTCTTCCTCCTTCCTCCTACATTCTTGTCTCATCATACTTTCTCTTTCACTCTCCTCCTCCTATCTATTTCAAATCAAATCAAATCAAATTTATTTGTAAGGCCCGACAACACACGTTAATGTCCCCATGGGCCGGACACGTCTTCTTTAACACATTGTGCACCATAAACGGCGTAAGTTGTTATTGCCCGCCATGCGTTGAACGCCAACAACTGTGTAAATCGTTTTTGGGATCAATATTACATTTTTTTGCCATGGCATTCATAATTCATCCAGCCTCCCTCCGGGATTGCAGCGGCACCCTGTCTGAAATTGCAACGCCTCAATACCGCCGCCTGGTGGATGGTCGGGCGAGTTACACTCATGCCAAACCGGAAGTGGCGATCGGTGCATCGAGGAAATCCCTCCGGCAGTCATATCTTGTTACGTGGGTCCAGACAAACACTCGAGTGCATTTGGATTGCTTTCAAAATGCAATAATCGATATGATTTCGGTGTTTATTGCGCCATACAAACCGGAAATGGATCTAGGATATCGACATCAAATAATTGGGATCTTTTTCCTCCAGTCTCATCGGTAAGACGACACTAACGTTATTTTCAGCCCGATTGTCAATTTCTTTGTTTGCAATCAGTCTGATCAATATATCAACCCATACTAAATAAAGCCGTTACTGACGATCAAGGAATTATAAACGACCCCCCCCCCTTTCCTTCACGCATGATGAAGCATAATGTATACCGATCATATACATTTGAATTTTTTAATATAGCGTGTATAGGAAAGAAACGCCAATTGATAATCTATCATATGCGTCAGGGCCTATAACTAGCGTTTTTGGAATTACAGCAGAAAAGCTTAAAAACATACTTATTCTCGACGGTATAACGTTCCCACATCTGGAACGATAGATAATCGATGTTGAATGGGCCATAGTAATGCAGATCAGGGTTTCCGTTAGAAAATATTGGTGCCGGTCTCCGTGTCCTGCAAGATTTCAATCTCCCGGACAAATGGGAGAAATTCCGGTCAGAGTTTATTGAGCTTAAAAACAATTGATAGCCAGGCTATATAAAGAATGACATCCTCAAGGCATGTAGATTTATAATATTTTAACTTAAAACTAGGCTACTTTTGCGTATACATTATATTCCAAATAAAATAAGTCCTGTCGATAGACTCACGTGCTGCTGCTGACTTGAAATCAAATAGGCGAAGTCTGTGGGCAGTCGGCCCAACATTAAACAGCAGTCTGTTATAATCACATTTTTATGAGCTAACGAATTCCGTTATATTGGACATTTGTATTAATTATATCAAGCAAAGAACTGAGACATTTGGCACTACTGACTAGAGAGAGAGAGACAGCAACATTATCATGTGGGGTTCACTGAAATTTAAACGTTGCGTGATTTGCCCAATCCAATGACTATCTCCGCCTCCCAACGCAGCGATACGCTAATCCAGCTGCAGCTCCTGCCCACCATTCTCATCAGCAAACCACAGCTCGCGCTGCAGCAGCGTCACACCCCAAATGAATCTCGACATCGCTTCACCCAGAGCCATATAATAATCTTTTAGATGGCTCTGGCTTCACCAATTCTCCACTTGCACAACGTGAAGTAGGCATTTCCGGTAGGACTTCCGGGTTGAAAATGGTTCTTCCGATCCCATCCAAATACATTGTTTTTAGCAACTTTTCTCCTGTTATTTAAACAACTTTGTCGTCACAGAGAGGTAATGAAACGTTTGTATTATTATATTATAGAATGTATTTAATAAGCAAACGTTTGTCAGCAGGGTTTTTGGGCTGTATTTCATGTAAAAACGTTTACTGTTAGTTTACTTGCTCATGCTAATTAAGGCTAATGCTGGCTAACAGAAGCTAGCGCAAGAAACGATGCCGCAAAGTAGTGTTTATAGTGCATTTGAGTGGGGTGTAAAGTACTTGAGTAATTGTACTTCGTTACAATACTTAAGTACTGTTTTGGGGGATTTGTACTTTACTCGAGTATTATTAGGTTTGTATACTTTGTACTTTTACTCCATTACATTTCAGAGAAAAAAACATACTTTTTACTCCTTACATTTAAAATGCAGACCTACAAAGTACAAAGTACAACTCTCACAGGTCCAACAATTTTAATTAGTATATTTGAATTGTTTATCTGGCCAAACTAACATTAACGTTATTAATCCTGCGACCACAGGTAAACAGCCAATCAAATCCCCATCAATGGAAAATGAACCCGCCCATACCCATGCTGATTGGTCCTTGTGCAAGACTAGAAAGCGGGGATCTTTGATTAAACACCTGTTATCAGAAGAATAGACAGACTCTGTCTGACTGTACCCGCACTGACAGGGTACTCAGTATTCTGTCTTTAATATTGTGATATTATTCAGGGTATACTCCAGTATTCTGTCTTTAATATTGTGATATTATTCAGGGTACTCCAGTATTCTGTCTTTAATATTGTGATATTATTCAGGATAATCCAGTATTCTGTCTTTAATATTGTGATATTATTCAGGGTACTCCAGTATTCTGTCTTTAATATTGTGATATTATTCAGGGTACTCCAGTATTGTCTTTAATATTGTCATGTTATTCAGGATAATCCAGTATGCTGTGGTTAATATTGTGATATTATTCAGGATACACCATTCTGTTTTTAATATTGTCATATTATTCAGGATACTACAGGATTCTGTCTTTAATATTGTGATATTATTCATGCTGTGATGTGAATGCCGCCCATGTTAGTTTACCTTCAATGGAGAAGTGCATTAAATAATTTTAATGCAAAAAAAGTGTCCTATGTTCTTTCATTTCAGCATTGTCTATCACAGAACACATTCCATTGTGCCGGGCAGAGTGTATGCTTGGTTTCATTCCCAGCCTTGCCTAAACACCAGCTGATGATTTCACTAATTGGCTCACTTCTTCAACTAACTCACCTGGTGCAATGTGTAGTTAAAATGAAAACTTGGCCCACGATGGAAGGAGTTTGAGACCCCTGGCCCTCATGCATCAACGTGGACTTTGAACTTGACCTACTTCCACACGTAAGCACGGAATGTAGAACTAGCGTACGCACAGGGAAGTCGGCATTCATCACACGTGCGTACGCAGGCTCTATGGTCCTCCGTGTTGATGAATACCACTTTGTTCTACCGTCAATGCTCGTGCATGATTATCCATATATGGTCATGAAAATGAGGAAACACCCCCCATGGGATGTGAAATAATGGACCGACCCGAGCGGGACTCCGAGAAACTCCACGGAGAATTCACTGCTGTCGAACCAAGAAGACACTATCGCGTATTATGATTTATGGGATAAATAAAAGGCGGACTTGTAAACGGTGATGTCAGATATCAACGGCTCCCTAAAACCATTGCTGCAATTCTGCCTGGACAGCTCAAAATACTAATAAAGACCGTTCGTTGACCACTGTTTGGCGCTGGTTGTGTGTCATTATAACCGTGCTGTATGAATGCCTTTATTAGTTGTGTTCGATTGGCTATATGATTTTTAGAGGCATCTATTTTGTTGTCGGCTAATAAAGACCGCGCTGGAATATGACTGCCTTTTCCCGTGTTGTTTGATTAATACCCACGGATTAAAGTTCTCCTCAATTCTATTCCAAATCGCGATGGATCTCCCGTCAATTTTCTACCTGCTGCATATGATTTCTAGAGGCATATACTACAATCTATTTTGATGTCAGTATTGGGTAGCCTATATAAACAATATAATACGAGAGCATAGAACAATGAATCTCACTGCATGTATGATGTATCCTGCCTTTCAATACATGAACTTGAATCCCATATAGTCTGTCCACTATCTGCATGGTGTCATTGCAATGCGTTTTCTATTCTTTCTTGTACAGTAAAAAGGGGGAAGAACACTATATTCATATGACTTATTCTGCTTACAGCTTCGAAATTCCACTTGTTTCGTTTAACGTAAAGCCTTTTAAATATAATCAAAACGTTCCCGTGTTTCGGCGGTCTGTGCGCAAAATAATAACGAGTTGAGCTTTATGATTTATGATGAATTGAAAATGGGGGACCCTGATGTAAACAAGACGAAAGTTGGTCTGCATCCCCAATTAACAATTGTATGTACTGAGCTGTACTGTACTGTACCCATTCTGCAATCTGTTAATAAACTTTTCAATCAATCAATCAATCAAGCTACGCGGAGCGCAGTCAGTCAGTAGCCTACACCCCGTATATTCCGATAACGCTATATAAACCATGAATGAATTAATGAATGAAAACTTTATTAACAGATTGCAGAATGGGTACAGTACAGTACAGCTCAATACATACAATTGTTAAGGAAGGGGATGCAGACCAGAGAAAGACTTTCGTCTTGTTTACATCAGGGTCCCCCATTTTCAATTCATCGTAACATATATGACATGCTGCATTCATTCTGAGAGAAAGATCTATTATTCCAAATGCTATTTATAGGGTTTTGACCATAATTACACTACTGTTGCTATCTTACAATGAACTATAATGAACTACGGTTCATACAGAACATCCAGTGTTATTATGCACAGAAGCTCATTTCCTTGTTGTAATAATATATTCTACCACTGGGAGCTAGGTACGCCAGGTCTGAAATGTGCGTAGATGTACGCACGAAGTCAAGTTCAAATCGAAATTGATGAATCCCACTCTTTGCTTAGAAATGATCGTACGCACGGGTTACGCACAGATCTGTGCGTAGAACACGTTGATGCATGAGGGCCCAGGCTGTAAGCAGAATAAGTCATATGAATATAGTGTTCTTCCCCCTTTTTACTGTACAAGAAAGAATAGAAAACGCATTGCAATGACACCATGCAGATAGTGGACAGACTATATGATGGGATTCAAGTTCATGTATTGAAAGGCAGGATACATCATACATGCAGTGAGATTCATTGTTCTATGCTCTCGTATTATATTGTTTATATAGGCTACCCAATACTGACATCAAAATAGATTGTAGTATATGCCTCTAGAAATCATATGCAGCAGGTAGAAAATTGACGGGAGATCCATCGCGATTTGGAATAGAATTGAGGAGAACTTTAATCCGTGGGTATTAATCAAACAACACGGGAAAAGGCAGTCATATTCCAGCGCGGTCTTTATTAGCCGACAACAAAATAGATGCCTCTAAAAATCATATAGCCAATCGAACACAACTAATAAAGGCATTCATACAGCACGGTTATAATGACACACAACCAGCGCCAAACAGTGGTCAACGAACGGTCTTTATTAGTATTTTGAGCTGTCCAGGCAGAATTGCAGCAATGGTTTTAGGGAGCCGTTGATATCTGACATCACCGTTTACAAGTCCGCCTTTTATTTATCCCATAAATCATAATACGCGATAGTGTCTTCTTGGTTCGACAGCAGTGAATTCTCCGTGGAGTTTCTCGGAGTCCCGCTCGGGTCGGTCCATTATTTCACATCCCATGGGGGGTGTTTCCTCATTTTCATGACCATATATGGATAATCATGCACGAGCATTGACGGTAGAACAAAGTGGTATTCATCAACACGGAGGACCATAGAGCCTGCGTACGCACGTGTGATGAATGCCGACTTCCCTGTGCGTACGCTAGTTCTACATTCCGTGCTTACGTGTGGAAGTAGGTCAAGTTCAAAGTCCACGTTGATGCATGAGGGCCCTGGTCTATCCCTTTAAAAAAAAAATACTTTTACTTTTTAGTACTTAAGTACATTTAAAAGTAGGACTTTTTTACTTTTACTCAAGTGTGTTTTTAGCCAGATACTTTGACTTTTACTTGAGTCAGATTTCGAGACAGTACCCATACTTTCACTTAAGTATAATTTCTGGGTACTTTTTACACCTCAGCATTTCTTGCCACCTTATAGCATTTGTACATTTGTATGACAGTCTATAATGCTCCTGTGAGGTTTTTCCGGACGTTTTGGTAATGATTTTCACTCAACGTTATATAGACAGGTAATGTTTTGTAAACTAACGTTACGTTTAGAATGGAATGAATACATCAAGAATGCGTCGGCAAAGATCGTTAGCTCAAAGCTAATCTGGCCCGTTTATCAACTTCCTGTCTTTTAGAAATATGTTTTTATAGTGAAAATCATTACCAAAACGTCCAGAAAAACCTCATGGGAGCATTATACTGTCATACAAATGTACAAATGCTATAAGGTGGCAAGAAATGCACTATAAACACTACTTTGCGGCGTCGTTTCTTGCGCTAGCTTCTGTTAGCCAGCATTAGCCTTAATTAGCGTGAGCAAGTAAACTAACAGTAAACGTTTTTACATGAAATACAGCCCAAAAACCCTGCTTACAAACGTTTGCTTATTAAATACATTCTATAATATAATAATACAAACGTTTCATTACCTCTCTGTGACGACAAAGTTGTTTAAATAACAGGAGAAAAGTTGCTAAAAACAATGTATTTGGATGGGACCGGAAGAACCATTTTCAACCCGGAAGTCCTACCGGAAATGCCTACTTCACGTTGTGCAAGTGGCGAATAATCGTTGTATCAGAACACTACACATATAATGTTCACAGCAAACTGTAGTTGATCACCAGGTATGTTTTATTAACGTAGGTTGAATAATTCATATAAGAAAAACGATAGGGAAATCTCTCTTTCTCCACTGGTTAAAAATGCCAGGAACTGCGGTGAAACTTGCTGTGCGCGTGAACATAATCCCTTGGACATGAACTGACAGTACGTTTTTATTGATATATCATTGGGATCCCCCTCAGAAATTGGTCAACACGTCACCACGCATTTTGGCCGGAGCTTAAAAAAAAGTGTTGATAGAATTTGATGTTCTGAGCGCGGTGGACACCTTACGTCTGTGTTTATAATGAATGAATGGTCAAACGGATTATATTGAAACATAGTGCGAGTACTCACAACAACTATTCACACAATTTAAAACAGCCCATATTTATTTTGTCATACACAATGTTTGTATCTATTGGTTTATCTAATGAAGAACGTTGTGCTTAGAGGGAATTATTTTCACAGGACATTATGACCGGAGAGATTTAAATATGTCGGACTTCAACAGATTTTCCCGGTAAAAAAAACTGTAATTACCGGACAACAGAAACCCTGATGCAGATATAGCTATAATATTTAAAAAGTTATAGCCCTGTAAAGAAGGTAAACATCTCCATAGGCTTACAGCGGTGGCAGACTGGGTATAATGATGGGCACAATGCCCGGCGCCCAATGTGTTAAACAAGTCAAGAAGAAACATCACAATAAGTCAAGAACAAAACAAGAACACCATAAAGTCATATTTTTTTTAAAATAAATGCAAAATAATTTCACTCTCCTAACCCTTCCTCTTTCACTCTTCTCATCCTTCCTCTTTCACTCTCCTCCTCCTTCCTCTTTCACTCTCCTCCTCCTTCCTTTCACTCTCCTCCTCCTTCCTCTTTCATTCTCTTCCTTCCTCTTTCACTCTCCTCCTCCTTCCTCTTTCACTATCCTCCTCCTTCCTCTTTCACTCTCTTCCTTCCTCTTTCACTCTCCTCCTTTCTATTTCACTCTCCTCCTCCTTCCTCTTTCACTCTCTTCCTTCCTCTTTCACTCTCCTCCTCCTTCCTCTTTCACTCTCCTCCTCCTTCCTCTTTCACTCTCCTCCTCCTTCCTCTTTCACTCTCCTCATCTTTTCTATTTCACTCTCCTCCTCCTTCCTCTTTCACTCTCCTCCTCCTTCCTCTTTCACTCTCCTCCTCCTTCCTCTTTCACTCTTCTCCTCCTTCCTTCTTCCTCTTTTTTTTTTTTTACTTTCCCTTTTTCCCCCCTTTCTTTTTCCGTTTTTCTCCCATCCCAATGTTAGTCGTTATGCCAATTCCCAATCCCCTACCTGGTCGTTGCGCACTCTGCCCCCTACCGTCGGTCTGGGAGGGCGGAGACTATCACATGCTCCCTCCGACACATGTGCAGCCAATCCCCACTTCTTTTCACCTGGCAGCGCGGACTCTCACTGGGGGAGTGTAACGTGTGGAGGACACTACCTCCCCCAGGATCCGACCTCGCTGTGCAGGCGCCCCGACCGATCTGTAGGAGTCGCTGTTTTACAACGACCAGGACCCACCCTCGCCGGGCTTTCCCACCCTCTAACACTGCCAATTGTGTTAGTATGGACGGTCGGCCAACCCGGAAGCACCACAGCTGGATTCGATCCCACTGCTCCTTCCTCTTTCACTCTTCTCCTCCTTCCTCTTTCACTCTCCTCCTCCTTCCTCTTTCACTCTCCTCCTTCCTTTTTCAATCTCCTCCTTCCTCTTTCACTCTCCTCCTCCTTCCTCTTTCACTCTCCTCCTCCTTCCTTTTTCACTGTCCTCCTTCCTTTTTCACTCTCTTCCTTCCTCTTTCACTCTCCTCCTCCTTCCTCTTCCTCCTCCGCCTTCCTCTTTCACTCTCCTCCTTCCTCTTCCTCCTCATCCTTCCTCTTTCACTCTCCTCCTCCTTCCTCTTTCACTCTCCTCCTTTTCCTACTCCGCTTCTCTTTTCTCCCTGCTCGTTTTGTACACTCCTTCCTCCTCCTCCTCACTTCTCCTTTCTCTCCTCTCCTCCGTGAATCTCTCTCTCTTTGTGCCAATAAAAGCCTTTTAGAATGTGAACTCTCTCTCATGCACTCACTCTCTCTTGTTCTCCTTTGCACTCCTCTCTCTACCCCCCCCTCTCTCTCTCTCTCTCTCTCTCTCTCTCTCTCTCTCTCTCTCTCTCTCTCTCTCTCTCTCTCTCTCTCTCTCTCTTTTCTTTCTCTCTTATTCCTCTGGAAAATAGCTGGGTCACCTTCAAGTATCTCTCTCCCTCTCTATCTCTCTCTCCCTTTCTCTCTTTATCTCCCTCCATCCCTCTCCCTCTCTCTCTCCCTCTCTCTCTGAGATCAGTCACTTTGCTGACAAGTATTTGCAGTTCGATTTTCTGCTGGTGATGCAGTGTGTGTGTGTGTGTGTGTGTGTGTGTGTGTGTGTGTGTGTGTGTGGGGGGGGGGGGGGGGGTTACATGGCGAAAGACACTCAAATCTTGGATCCTGCTGCATTTCTGTAGCATTGCACATTGCATATCTAAATTGTCCACACACACACACACACACACACACACACGCACACGCACACACGCACACACGCACACACGCACACAGCAACACCACTCTTTTCACCCACACTCCACAGAGGCAGCCTACACAAACATAATGCCCCATGGATTGAGAAGAGCTTTGTGAATTAAAGGCTTGATGGGTAAATGACTGTGTGTCTCAACAAGGGAAGATGTGTGTTGAAACTATAGGAACAGGAGTGGGAGATCAGTGCTTTGTGTTCCTGAGAGAGCGAGTGGCTCACAGAGCACCACGTCTCCTGACCACGGAGGTAGTGACAGACGGGACTCGCAGAGCACCACGTCTCCTGACCACGGAGGTAGTGACAGACGGGACTCGCAGAGCACCATGTCTCCTGACCACGGAGGTAGTGACAGACGGGACTCGCAGAGCACCATGTCTCCTGACCACGGAGGTAGTGACAGACGGGAAGCTTCCCGGCGGCTACACTGACCGTTTGCTTGATGTCCGGGATGCCGATGCGGAACACCATCATGGCGACGTGGGCGTCCTCGGGCGGACCCGAGCTGGACCTGCGCTCCTTCAGCCTCCTCTGCTGCGTCTGATTGGCTGGTTGGTGTGTGGGCCCGGGGTTGGATGAGTAGGGATTCGCTGCATGCCCCGGCTTACCGGGCCGAACCTGTCTGTCTCCCGCGGGTCTTCCAGCTATTTTGCCCGATTGCCTGTGCCCCTCGTCCCTGCCCCCTCGCGACAGGCCCCCTCGCCTGACCTCCTCCTCCTCCTCTTCCTCCTCTCCCTCCAGCTCTCCGTTCTCCTCCTCCCCTTCCTCGTCGCGCTCGTCCTCCTCCATCTCCTCCTCCTCCTCTTCCTCCTCCTCCTCCTCCTCGTCCCCTGCCCCTGGATAAAGGTGTCGATTGTTTCCCAGCATCCTTTGCTGCTCCTCGTCACTGGAGAGGGGGCTGAACGGCATCGTCATGGCGACAGGCGGGTGGCACGAATGGCAGCAGCATCACTCCCGGAGAGACACTGCGGGGGGAAGAGGATCAAGAGAGAGAGAGAGACAGACAGAGGGATTTAGTCAAAACAAATAAGACACGGAATAAGAACAGCTTCGTGTCCGAGGCCACGACTTCAACCCACATTCCTCCTGCCAACTGTGGTCACTATGGAAACAGACCGAACCGACTCAGACATATGTCTAACTTATCATTCCCCCCTCCCCCGTATGAATGGGACCTGGTATGCGATATGGCATTGTACGCCGTGCCATTTGACCTTTATGGAAAGTGCCCTACGTTGCCGTGATGGCTTTCCGTTGCCCAGGTGACCCCAGAGGGAATTGAACCCCTAACCCTGGTGGTTTTAGTAGTGGCATAGTCTACATGTTGAGCTACTGTACGTGACCTCACACCACACGTCCTATAAGACAGGGTGTGCTGTATAACAGACAACTTCACTTCAGTGGTTCTCTCCATGTCTCTCCCAGAGCTCTCAAATCATATCTTACCACCAAGTGATGCAGCAGTAGCACCTGCTGCTGAGAGAGAGAGAGAGAGAGAGAGAGAGAGAGAGAGAGAGAGAGAGAGAGAGAGAGAGAGAGAATTGGTGAGTGAATGTAGACTGTAGACTGATTCAGGGGTGAAGTTGCAACACTGTTGCATTTTTTATTTGGTTCGGTTAGCATTCACACACTGCACTTTGTCAAGCGCACCAAACTTTCTAAACAAAGTCATGTGATCATGCAGGGCAGCCTTTTATTGGACATCATTCTCAATCCCATACCTGCTAACATTATGCACAGAAAAAAGGGGTTCAAACCGGCAGGAATATTTCTTTCATTTTCGTAGTTTTCTCCTCATTAATTTTCATCAGAGGCTGACTGAGCACAGGCACTGAGGAGATGTACGTTCACTCTGGGTCGCCAGGATGTGCAGGAATAATTAAACCATGTACAGTATAAAGGGGATAAAACAAAAAATCATTCTAATCTGGCAACACATATCTCCCATGCAAAGCCTGATTAATTCATGTCACTATATACACTATACACAGTACACTATACGTAATTTAAAACGTTTTGGGTAAATGGGAGATTATATTATTGTAGAGATTATATATGTGACCAAAAAACCATCTCCACCTTGGCTTGTTACTATACGTTTTCCAATTCACTGTCGGTAATTAATTGTGCGCCACTGTCTAGGCTTCTGTCACCTGAGTTATACATGCTATATTTGTTTAATATCACAACATTATTTGGCTATTTTGAACAATACCAGCTGTGAAAATAATAACATTATGATGATGAAAAATAACCCATTAACTGCCCAATCAGCTTTATGAAATGCCAAACTTTTCGGGTCTTTTCCTGCCTTCGGTCCGGTTTGTATTCATACCTCAAACGAACCACACCAGGGTTCACTCGCCAAGCGAACTGAGACCCACGTTTTCAGGCGGACCAGAGTTTGCTTGTTTGGTCCTCACCGGGGTTCCAATGCCAATTGGTTTTCACACCACCCCAAACCGACTGGCCTACCCGAACCAGGGATCGATTAACGCAGATATCTATCTATGCACCATGAAAAGCCCATGAACAGCTCTGTTGACAACTTGAAAAATTGCAGATATTATGATGTTTGTCACTGGATCCTCAGATGAACTCATTAAGAAAACATCCAATATCCTGTTGCTCATCAATTTCAGCTCATTTCACTTTGAATGCACTGAAGCATAATCTAAGTAATGCGTATATATGAATCGATGGAGTAATGACTATAGGGTTGGGCACTGAGAACCGGTTCTAATAGGAACCGGTTCCTAACTTCCGGTTCTGGAACCGGAAGTAACATATTAGCATTTAGATTCTTAATTTCGATACAAAAAAAAAATATATATATATATATATATATATATATATATATATATATATATATATATATATATATATATATTTTTTTTTTTTTACTTTGTTAATTAATACCATAGTTACAGTACAGCAACCAAATTAAACTGTATCAAGTCAACTGACAATGTGAACAGTATGAAAAAAAATTAAGATTTTTAAAAAATTATTAAATTCTACTGCGAAATAAGCTGTGACCTGTTTTGACCTGCACCTCAAAGAATCGGAATCGAGAATCGCTTAGAACAGGAATCGAAATGGAGAATCGGAACCGGAATAGTTCAAATCCAAACGATGTATTGTGTGTGTGTTCCTGATGCATAGAATAGAATAGAAATACTTGTATTATCCCGAGGGAAATTTGACACTGCAAATCGCTCAACATTAAACATTTAGACAGAACAGGTCACGAATAAGAATAACAAAACAAATCAAATTGCCTAGGATAAGAATAGAATAAAATAGAATAAAAATGGAATAAAATATACAGTAGAAATATACAGAAGTTTACAGTAAGTGTAATATTGCACAGTGCTGTTTCAAAAGTAAGAGTCCAGGAAGATGGTAACTGTCACTCTGTGCTCAGTGATGTAGTAAGGCACAGTGATGCATCGTATAGTCATGTGTGTGCGTGCATGCATCCATGTGTGCATGCTTGCGTTTTGATTAAACAGTTTGAATTATCAGGGGAAATGGGCCACGTTGTGGATGAAAAAAAAACTTGCAGGAAGCTAATGTCAAGGCTATCCTCACAATGGACACATACTGTAGTACTTGGACACATACTATAGTACTTGGACATAATACTACTGTATAGTACTTCGACAGGCGAACTTGGATAATCTCCCTGCAACACTGAGGAGAGCGATGGAGAGAGAGAGAGAAAAAAAAAAGTGGGATGGAGGGGGAGTGAAAGAAAAAAAACTGGTGAAAATAAAAGAAAGGCTGGCAGATTCAACAGAGAGAGAGAGTGAGAAAGAGAGAGGGAGAGAGAGGGGGGGTTGGGGACAGGGGAGGGGTGGATAACGGAATTGTTCATGGCAGGTGTTAGATTTATTTAGATATTTATGTTAGACAGATTTTTCCCTTCTCTGACCTTGGGACCATGGCTTATTCAAAACATACTACTAGTGATCTTGTCATAGGGTTTACGGGATGGACAAATAGACATGCAAGGGAGAGAGGCTTAAAAAGCTAGATTAAGAGGGCAGTGAAAAGGACCACGCTTGTGCTTTAGTCATGTGGCGGCCCATCAGAATCAGACCTGTGACCCATTTCGGTTTGCAGAGACCCGTCCCTAGTGGAGACAGGGCAGCACTGCACTTATATTCTGGACTTTCAGCACCAAGCAACAATGGACAGCTCCTTACAGCACAACCAAGTGAAAAGAGAGAGAAAGAATCGACCATGCTACCCAGAATCCCTTGTGCCACTACCTTGAGCAACAGGCGTGCCCATAGAGTTAAGAAGCCAATGAGAGGGAAGCAGCGTATCTCACAATCATTCATAACAAGTTGTATTATTCAAACTGATTTATATATCCTCCTCTTCCAAACAGCCTTTCACATTTGAAGCTGTGAGAGAGAAATACATTAAAATAACGTGTTTTGTTCCTGACAAATTCTTTAAACTCTCAGAGAGTTATTTCGGGAAATGGAGGCAGACGGTCTCGTCAATGAAACATCACACAAACGCATTCCTCCGTTTTGTGGCCTTCTGCAGACCGTCCTCATGGCTGATCGAAGGCAGATGGTTCCTTTTCAGAGCGGCTGGTTTAGAGGGACAGACACAGACGCACAAGGGCACCGCCAGAAACAGACGTATTGTTTAAGAGGGCAGCGCGAAGGACTTTGCAAGGGCACCGAGGCTAGTGTACTAAAGCTCAATAACTGGGAGAGAGGCACTGGAAGAAAAGATACGCTAATAAACGGAGGTGAACAGTCCGTATTTTGCATAGTGCTGAGTAGCCTAATCACAGAGAGGAGGACAAGAGAACAGGGAGGGAGAAAGACAGGAAGCAGTGGGGGGGGGGGGGGGGGAGGGGCGGGAGAGAGAAAAAAAGAAAGATGGAGAAGCGCAAACGAGGGAGGAAGCACTACTTCCGAAGGAGGGAGATATATGAAGGATGTAGATTCAATAAAAAACAATAGAGGACTGAGAGCCGGGGGGGGGGGCAGACAGAAACAGATCGTGAAGAAGAGAAGCGGAAAGACAGACATAGATCTGATTAAGGGAATGA